>NC_135212.1:1970000-2135000 GCF_052324685.1 Brachyhypopomus gauderio
ATCCTCTAGATTCAGATCCTCTAGCTCCAGATTCAGATCCTCTAGATTCAGATCCTCTAGATTCAGATCCTCTAGATCCAGATTCAGATCCTCTAGATTCAGATCCTCTAGATCCAGATCCTCTCTCTCCAGATCTTCACTCAAATCGACCCATGCAGTACCTTTATATCGCACGCACACTCGGGCCTGTAGACCGTATTTCCTGCTAACACACACACACACACACACACATGAATGCGTGCCGTACTGAGCCAGCCTCCTGAAGGCCAGCGAGCACCTGGAGGTGAGCTATAATCACAGAGTAGCAGAAAACAGGAAGTGATGTCGTGATCCGTCTGATGGCATGGAAACCGGTCCACATGACCCGTGTTGTCTGAACACGAGAGCCCAGCCAGAACTCTCACAATGCCTTCTGCTGCTTCTTTTCTTCCCCATTGTGTGGCAGGTCTCTGTGTGGCAGGTCTCTGTGTGGCAGGTCTCTGTGTGGCATTGCTGGTGCCTCCTGTGATCGGGGAGAAGAACTAAACCGGCTGCCCGTGTGTCTGCTAGCTGGGAGCAGTGTGGTGCGGCTGGGATCAGGGCTGCTCCGTGTTCTAGGGTTAATCCTGAACTGCTTTTATGGTGTGTTCGTGAGGAGCGTGTGTAAAACCCACAGGCTGAAAAAGTACTGATGAAACGGAGTCTTGGAGAAGGCTTGTTTTTGGAATGTTTTATTTTGGTAATAAAAAAGGACAGGAGGCTTTGTGAGTCAGGTCCGTGTCTGGTGACGGATGTATGATGTAGCCAGCTTAGCACGCTTACACACAAACACACACACTGGGTTTCCACGGCAGTCCCAGGTGCTGAGGGGAACGGGGGAGGAATGATGGCTGATATGAGGCACTGACAGAGTTAGCATGAGAACAGATGAAAGCATGACCAAAGTGATTCAGAGGAGATCTCACACACACACACACACACACACACACACACACACACACACACACACACACACACAGGTGCTGTCCACTCACAGATTAGCCTAAATGAATCAACTAGTAGAAACCTCTGGCCTTTCGTGCCTGTATGAATTTCTTTGTAATAACACAGATGACGGTAGCCTGTCTGAACGTGAGATGGGGGTGTAATCCTGTCTCGCTGTGTTCAGGGCCCATATGTGGAGCAGTTAGTGGCGTGTGTGGAGGCCATCATGGAGACCTGTGAGGACGACTGCCAAGTCATAAGTCTGCAGCTGCTCAAGGTCCTGGTGACTGCACAGAGTCTGGCCACAGAGCAAGAGCTTCGAACCAAGGTAATACTCACACTCACACTCACAGTGGTAATACTCACACTCACAGTGGTCACACTCACAGTGGTCACACTCACACTCACAATGGTCACTCACACTCACAGTGGTCACACTCACAGCAGTCTCACTCACACTCACAGCGGTCACACTCACACTCACAGCGGTCACACTCACAGCGGTCACACTCACAGCGGTCACACTCACAGCGGTCACACTCACACTCACAGTGGTCACACTCACACTCACAGTGGTCACACTCACACTCACAGTGGTCACACTCACACTCACAGTGGTCTCACTCACACTCACAGTGGTCTCACTCACACTCACAGCGGTCACACTCACAGCGGTCACACTCACACTCACAGCGGTCACACTCACACTCACAGCAGTCACACTCACACTCACAGCGGTCTCACACACACTCACGGCGGTCTCACACACACTCACACTCATAGTGGTCTCACATGCTCTTTCACACTCACAGTAGGCTCACACTCACAGTAGGCTCACACTTACAGCGGTCTCTCACACTTACAGCGGTCTCTCACATTCATAGTGGTCTCACACACTCATAGTGGTCTCACACACTCACAGCGGTCCCTCACACTCACACACTCACAGTGGTCTCACATGCTCTCTCACACTCACAGTAAGCTCACACAGCGGTCTCACACACTCCCGCTGTGTGTCCACTACCATTACCTCAGCGCTGTGTTCATAACCCATAATTCTCTTGTCTCTTCAGTACTCCTGTTTTTCTTGTTCCGTCTGCCACACTTGGCCAAGGTGGTTAAGCGTTTTCTCCTTTTTCCTCTTATTTCATTTCTCATTTCTGTGCCTTTTTTCTTTTTGTTATGACTGAAGCGTGTTCTGCGGAACCATCTGTGGAATGTAATGTAGGTCTCCCTGTTCAAAGCCGCCATCGGGGCCTGTGTAATTATGTACTTAGAGAGAGGAGAACACAAATTGTACCTTTGCAGTGGAACTTTAAACCCACTGATGGGTGAAAGGAGGTGTGTGTTTGTGGGGCATTATAGTTTTTGGGAGTGTGTACGGCTAGCATGGGCATGCTGCAGGCAGCCGCCATGTCTCCCTCACTCTCTCTCTCTCTCTCTCTCTCACACACACACACACACACACACACACACACACACACACACACAGACGAGCTGCAGATGCACTAGTTATTGTGGTTACTAAGGTGAACCGGAGAAAGTGAGGCAAACACAAACTCTTGTCAGTGTAATGTAAACGGTCTTCAGGTAACGACAGGCTGCAGGCATCTCCTCTAAAGCAGAGTACCAGCGCCTAACGTATGACCACAGAGCCTGGTGCTCGTGTGTGTGTGTGTGTGTGTGTGTGTGTGTGTGTGTGTGTGTGTGTGTGTGTGTGTGTGTGTGTGTGTGTGTGCGCGCACTAAACCGCAGACAGAGTGCCCAGACTGGACTTCGTGGGACCTTTCAATAGGGACAGGAAGGACAGTAAAAGCAGCCGTTGAGACAGAGACAGGGAGGGAGTTAGAAAGTGGCCGTCAGGTTTTCCCGGACGCTGGGCCGCCTCCCACGGGACACGCCTTCCAGTTTCCCAGAATCCACCCCACTTGCCCCAGTATAGGGGATTAGGGGTCTGTAGCTCAGTGCTCAGGTCAAACATATTTGTTGTGTGTGTGCGTGTGTGTGTGTGTGTGCGTGTTCTTCGCTCCAGGCTCACATGGCCTTCGAGGTCACATCCTCCACAGTCACAGAGACACTGACACTGTGTGTTTACACTCTCTGCTCTGTCTTGCCTGCTGCACTGGGGTTTATTAGTCTAGAGTGTGTGAATGCAAACATGTGGGTTTGTACCAAATGGGATATGAAACAACAACATAAACAATATATAGTTATGCAAACCACAAAAATGTCTATATTTTCGTCTTACCATAAAACTATGTTGCTTAGATATTTTTATTGCATTTTCTGTAAATTAACCATTTCCGACTCCCGCAGTGCCAGAATGCCACAGCACTGTATTCAAGCACAAATGAACTTTTGCAAATGATTAAACTGTAAATGAAACCCCCTTTCTCTCTGCCCCCCCCCCCCCCCCCCCCCTCTCTGTGGCAGGCGGAGGAGTGTGTGGCGTGTTTGTCCCGGGTGCTGGGTCTCGGGAGTGTGTTTGAGTTGTACAGGCAGCACATGGCCCAGCTGCTCCAGTGGCTACTTGAGTCACTTCATTCCTGCTCTGCTTACTCCATTCAGAAAACCCAGCTGGACATCATCGCCTGTCAGTCCGGTGCGTGTGTGTGTGTGAGTGTGTGAGAGAGAGAGAGAGAGAGAGAGAGAAGTCTCATAGTTTATTAGACTGTGTGTGAACAGGAGTGTTTATTCCTTGCTTTACTCTGCACGCAGTGTGTGTGTGAACTCTTCTTCTGTAGCAGTGCAGGCTCATATGAAGAATTAACCAGCCAGCAAAGCACTGGTGGAGCCGTTAGCAGCGCCGGTGGTCTCCACACACACACACACCCCTACAGACACACACACACACACACACACACACACACCCCTACACACACACACACACACTCTACACACACACACACACACACACACACACACACCCCTACACACACTCACACACACACACACACACACACACACACATCCCTACTCACACACACACACACACACACATCCCTACTCACACACACACACACACATCCCTACACACACACACACACACATCCCTACACACACACACACACACACGCATCCCTACACACACTCACACACACACACGCACCCCTACACACACACACACACACACGCACCCCTACACACACACACACACACACGCACCCCTACACACACACACACATCCCTACACACACACATCCCTACACACACACACTCACACACACACACACACACATCCCTACTCACACACACACACACATCCCTACTCACACACACACACACATCCCTACACACACACACACACACGCATCCCTACACACACTCACACACACACACGCACCCCTACACACACACACACTCACACACACACGCACCCCTACACACACACACACACACACACACCCCTACACACACACACACATCCCTACACACACACACACACACACACATCCCTACACACACACACACATCCCTACACACACACACACATCCCTACACACACACACACATCCCTACACACACGCAGCCTTACACTCGTGGACTCCTTCACACTCTCACCCCCTCTGCCCCCTCATAGCCTGTGTGGGTGAAGCAGGCAGCTAATGGAGGTTGCTGGGTGGAGGTTGATGGAGGGTGGAGGTCAGCTCTCAGCTACGCCCATGAAAGGCAGCTTGACCTGATACTGGGGATCCCACTTTGAACCTGTCTTTGTGTGCCTCTCTCTCTCTCACTCTCTCACTCTCTCTCTCTCTCTCTCTCTCTCTCTCTCATTCTCTTTTCACCTAAAGAAGGGGTTAAACCTTCCCCTGTTCCAGCACACCAGACTGAGGGGTGAGGTAGGAGTCCTGGAGCTCAGGAGCTGGGGGGGGGGGGTGCATTATCTCCCTCACTCCTTCCTCTACCTCACTTAGTTAGACCTGCAGGAGGCGGTCCCAGAATGCCCTCCTGCACACATCAGTGTATAAGTGTAAATGATATTGTGAAAACTGTGTAAACCATCTCTCTGTCTTTCTTATGCTTTCTTTCTCACTCTCTTGTGCTCTCTCTCTCTCTCTCTCTTTCTCTCTCTCTCTCTCTCTCTCTCTCTTTCATCCCCCCCTTTGTGCAGTCTGCTGTGGGCAGTCTGGCTTTTGCTCTCAAGGCTTCCCAGGAAATGCTGTTTGTGTGTCTCAGTGTCTCTGGAACACTGGTCTTCAGTCTGCACTGACTGTGTGTGAGTGAGTCCTGTCTGTATGAGTGTGTGTATGTGTGTGTGGGTTGGTGGGCAAAAGTGGGAATACACAGACAGTGAGTTTCCCATACAGCCCACAGCAGTGGTGAGAGCACTTACAGGAATGACCACGGAAGCCTGGAGAAATGAGAACCACCCTGCTGAGGATATCAGTGACCTCGTCGTGGATCTCCCTTTGTGACTGACGTGTGTGTGTGTGTGTGTGTGTGTGTGTGTGTGTGTCTCCAGGTCCCGTGGTCGGCGAGTTTCTGCCAGAACTGCTGCCTCTGCTGCAGAGGTGTCTGGGGTCAGGCTGCGACCCGGAAGTGCAGCTGGCCGTCTTCACCCTGCTGTCCAGACTCCTGCTGAAGGGCACGCTGGACTCGCAGGGGTGAGTCCACAGCCCCGCCCCTTTACTCAGCCTCCACACCCCACAGCCCCACCCCTTTACTCAGCCTTCACGCCCCAGAGCCCTGCCCCTTTACTCAGCCTCCACGCCCCACAGCCCCGCCCCTTTACTCAGCCTCCACGCCCCACAGCCCCGCCCCTTTACTCAGCCTCCATGCCCCACAGCCCCGCCCCTTTACTCAGCCTCCACGCCCCCACAGCCCCGCCCCTTTACTCAGCCTCCACGCCCACAGACCCAGAGCCCCACCCCTTTACTCAGCCTCCACACCCCAGAGCTCCGCCCCTTTACTCAGCCTCCACGCCCAGAGCCCCCGCCCCTTTACCCCGTGGTTTGTTTAGTCTTAAGGAGCACTGTGTACTACAACCCAGCTGAAGTAGAAGGAAGTGCAGTCCTGATGACTCCAGCAGTGTCCCTCCTGTCCACTCCTGTCCTGATGACTCCAGCAGTGTCCCTCCTGTCCTGATGACTCCAGCAGTGTCCCTCCTGTCCTGATGACTCCAGTAGTGTCCCTCCTGTCCCCTCCTGTCCTGATGACTCCAGCAGTGTCCCTCCTGTCCTGATGACTCCAGCAGTGCCCCTCCTGTCCTGATGACTCCAGCAGTGTCCCTCCTGTCCTGATGACTCCAGTAGTGTCCCTCCTGTCCCCTCCTGTCCTGATGACTCCAGCAGTGTCCCTCCTGTCCTGATGACTCCAGCAGTGTCCCTCCTGTCCTGATGACTCCAGCAGTGTCCCTCCTGTCCTGATGACTCCAGCAGTGTCCCTCCTGTCCTGATGACTCCAGCAGTGTCCCTCCTGTCCTGATGACTCCAGCAGTGTCCCTCCTGTCCCCTCCTGCCTCCTTTTTGTAGGCTGTGTTGCCACAGCACCTGTGGCAGTCACTCAACAGAGCACCTCATCACGTCCTACACACACACACACACACACACACACACACACACACACACACACACACCTCACACTCTCTCTTACAGGCACACTTTCTGAAAAGAAAAAAAACAACCCTGTTCCAGCAGACCGGCTCTCTCTCTCACACACACACACACACACACACACACACACACACACACACACACACACACACACTGCTCTGCAATAACTATGATTCACCTGTTTGTCTTGTTCTTTTTCTGGACGGCACTTCCCCCTTTGTCCTGGCCCACTGGCCCTGTGCCCGCCGCCCTGTGCCAACTGCCCTGCCCGCCGCTGCCATTGTCTGTGGCTCCCAGACGTTCCTGTGGAAAGTTCTCTGGCCCTGGCTGCCGTCCGCTGACCCACCCGAGTGGTCAGACAGAGGCCTGTTTGCGGTCCTGTCTGCCCTGCGGTGTGGTGTCACTGAGGTGTGTGGTTGGCGCTCCGCTCCTGTGGGAAGCCTCTCAAAGCCCCTCCCAGGCCCTCTCACACCACCTGGCACGGTGCCCCGATGGGCGCAGGTGACGTCTTTCATCCCCAGATCAGGGCCCCCAGCGCACCGTGTCTTCAGGTGTGCGGTGTGTACGCGGCTTCCAGCGCCCTTTCACCAGGACGTGGGCCACACACACACACACGCCACCCCTCCCCCTTCCCCTCCTCTTCACAATTAAGCTGGCTAATGGTCCCGCACGCGCCTGTACCTGCCCTTTGTTCCCGCAGCAGGACGTGTTAATGACAGACCTGCCACGGTGAGCAGGGACCACTTCAAACGCCCCGCGCCTCCGATTCATGTGGGTTCTTCCCTTCATGAAGGTGAAAGAGGAGTCTTCGGAAGTGGAAGACAGTGAAACACACACACACAATCGAAGGCCTGTTCCCCTGGCTAAGGGATTATATAGGGGCGGTGTGCTGGGCGAGGTGATGCGTTAGTGATGGGTGATGGCTCTGGGGATTTTCACGTCTGTGGCACACGACTGAGATTTGCCCATCTCACATTGTCTGGCGTAGGAACAATGGCAGTGTGTGCAGAGGTGTTGAGGTGGTGTAGTCTGGTATTGGTGTTGAGGTGGTGTAGTCTGGTGTTGGTGTCGAGGTGGTGTAGTATGGTGTTGGTGTCGAGGTGGTGTAGTCTGGTGTTGGTGGGTGTCGAGGTGGTGTAGTCTGGTGTTGGTGGGTGTCGAGGTGGTGTAGTCCGGTGTTGGTGGGTGTCGAGGTGGTGTAGTCTGGTGTTGGTGGGTGTCGAGGTGGTGTAGTCTGGTGTTGGTGTCGAGGTGGTGTAGTCTGGTGTTGGTGTCGAGGTGGTGTAGTCTGGTGTTGGTGTCGAGGTGGTGTAGTCTGGTGTTGGTGGGTGTCGAGGTGGTGTAGTCTGGTGATGGTGGGTGTCGAGGTGGTGTAGTCTGGTGTTGGTGGGTGTCGAGGTGGTGTAGTCTGGTGTTGGTGGGTGTCGAGGTGGTGTAGTCTGGTGTTGGTGGGTGTCGAGGTGGTGTAGTCTGGAGTGGGTGTTGAGGTGGTGTAGTCTGGTGTTGGTGGGTGTTGAGGTGGTGTAGTCTGGAGTGGGTGTTGAGGTGGTGTAGTCTGGAGTGGGTGTTGAGGTGGTGTAGTCTGGAGTGGGTGTTGAGGTGGTGTAGTCTGGAGTGGGTGTTGAGGTGGTGTAGTCTGGAGTGGGTGTTGAGGTGGTGTAGTCTGGTGATGGTGGGTGTTGAGGTGGTGTAGTCTGGTGATGGTGGGTGTTGAGGTGGTGTAGTCTGGTGTTGGTGGGTGTCGAGGTGGTGTAGTCTGGTGTTGGTGGGTGTCGAGGTGGTGTAGTCTGGTGTTGGTGTCGAGGTGGTGTAGTCTGGTGTTGGTGTCGAGGTGGTGTAGTCTGGTGTTGGTGTCGAGGTGGTGTAGTCTGGTGTTGGTGTCGAGGTGGTGTAGTCTGGTGTTGGTGTCGAGGTGGTGTAGTCTGGTGATGGTGGGTGTCGAGGTGGTGTAGTCTGGTGTTGGTGGGTGTCGAGGTGGTGTAGTCTGGTGTTGGTGGGTGTCGAGGTGGTGTAGTCTGGTGTTGGTGGGTGTAGTCTGGTGTTGGTGGGTGTCGAGGTGGTGTAGTCTGGAGTGGGTGTTGAGGTGGTGTAGTCTGGTGTTGGTGGGTGTTGAGGTGGTGTAGTCTGGAGTGGGTGTTGAGGTGGTGTAGTCTGGAGTGGGTGTTGAGGTGGTGTAGTCTGGAGTGGGTGTTGAGGTGGTGTAGTCTGGTGATGGTGGGTGTTGAGGTGGTGTAGTCTGGTGTTGGTGGGTGTCGAGGTGGTGTAGTCTGGTGTTGGTGGGTGTCGAGGTGGTGTAGTCTGGTGTTGGTGGGTGTCGAGGTGGTGTAGTCTGGTGTTGGTGTCGAGGTGGTGTAGTCTGGTGTTGGTGTCGAGGTGGTGTAGTCTGGTGTTGGTGTCGAGGTGGTGTAGTCTGGTGTTGGTGGGTGTCGAGGTGGTGTAGTCTGATGATGGTGGGTGTCGAGGTGGTGTAGTCTGGTGATGGTGGGTGTCGAGGTGGTGTAGTCTGGTGTTGGTGGGTGTCGAGGTGGTGTAGTCTGGAGTGGGTGTCGAGGTGGTGTAGTCTGGAGTGGGTGTCGAGGTGGTGTAGTCTGGTGTTGGTGGGTGTCAAGGTGGTGTAGTCTGGAGTGGGTGTCGAGGTGGTGTAGTCTGGTGTTGGTGTCGAGGTGGTGTAGTCTGGTGTTGGTGTCGAGGTGGTGTAGTCTGGAGTGGGTGTCGAGTGGGTGTCGAGGTGGTGTAGTCTGGAGTGGGTGTCGAGGTGGTGTAGTCTGGAGTGGGTGTCGAGGTGGTGTAGTCTGGTGTTGGTGTCGAGGTGGTGTGGTCTGGTGTTGGTGTCGAGGTGGTGTAGTCTGGTGTTGGTGTCGAGGTGGTGTAGTCTGGTGTTGGTGTCGAGGTGGTGTAGTCTGGTGTGGGTGTCGAGGTGGTGTAGTCTGGAGTGGGTGTCGAGGTGGTGTAGTCTGGTGTTGGTGTCGAGGTGGTGTAGTCTGGTGTTGGTGGGTGTTGAGGTGGTGTAGTCTGGAGTGGGTGTCGAGGTGGTGTAGTCTGGTGTTGGTGTCGAGGTGGTGTAGTCTGGTGTTGGTGTCGAGGTGGTGTAGTCTGGTGTTGGTGTCGAGGTGGTGTAGCCTGGTGTTGGTGTCGAGGTGGTGTAGCCTGGTGTTGGTGGGTGTCGAGGTGGTGTAGCCTGGTGTTGGTGGATGTCGAGGTGGTGTAGCCTGGTGTTGGTGGATGTCGAGGTGGTGTAGTCTGGAGTGGGTGTCGAGGTGGTGTAGTCTGGAGTGGGTGTCGAGGTGGTGTAGTCTGGAGTGGGTGTCGAGGTGGTGTAGTCTGGTGTTGGTGTCGAGGTGGTGTAGTCTGGAGTGGGTGTCGAGGTGGTGTAGTCTGGAATGGGTGTCGAGGTGGTGTAGTCTGGAATGGGTGTCGAGGTGGTGTAGTCTGGTGTTGGTGGGTGTCGAGGTGGTGTAGTCTGGTGTTGGTGGGTGTCGAGGTGGTGTAGTCTGGTGTTGGTGTCGAGGTGGTGTAGTCTGGTGTTGGTGTCGAGGTGGTGTAGTCTGGAGTGGGTGTCGAGTGGGTGTCGAGGTGGTGTAGTCTGGTGTTGGTGTCGAGGTGGTGTAGTCTGGTGTGGGTGTCGACGTGGTGTAGTCTGGTGTGGGTGTCGAGGTGGTGTAGTCTGGTGTGGGTGTCGAGGTGGTGTAGTCTGGAGTGGGTGTCGAGGTGGTGTAGTCTGGAGTGGGTGTCGAGGTGGTGTAGTCTGGAGTGGGTGTCGAGGTGGTGTAGTCTGGTGTTGGTGTCGAGTGGGTGTCAAGGTGGTGTAGTCTGGTGTTGGTGTCGAGGTGGTGTAGTCTGGTGTTGGTGTCGAGG
Organism: Brachyhypopomus gauderio; assembly: GCF_052324685.1. NCBI lineage: Eukaryota > Metazoa > Chordata > Actinopteri > Gymnotiformes > Hypopomidae > Brachyhypopomus > Brachyhypopomus gauderio. Next base: position 1,980,371 of record NC_135212.1, read on the forward strand.
TGGTGTAGTCTGGAGTGGGTGTCGAGGTGGTGTAGTCTGGAGTGGGTGTCGAGGTGGTGTAGTCTGGTGTTGGTGTCGAGGTGGTGTAGTCTGGAGTGGGTGTCGAGGTGGTGTAGTCTGGTGTTGGTGTCGAGGTGGTGTAGTCTGGTGTTGGTGTCGAGGTGGTGTAGTCTGGTGTTGGTGGGTGTCGAGGTGGTGTAGTCTGGTGTTGGTGGGTGTCGAGGTGGTGTAGTCTGGTGTTGGTGGGTGTCGAGGTGGTGTAGTCTGGTGTTGGTGGGTGTCGAGGTGGTGTAGTCTGGTGTTGGTGGGTGTCGAGGTGGTGTAGTCTGGTGTTGGTGGGTGTCGAGGTGGTGTAGTCTGGTGTTGGTGGGTGTTGAGGTGGTGTAGTCCGGTGTTGGTGTCAAGGTGGTGTAGACTGGTGTTGGTGGGTGTTGAGGTGGTGTAGTCTGGAGTGGGTGTTGAGGTGGTGTAGTCTGGTGTTGGTGTCGAGGTGGTGCAAGCTGTATGATGCACTGGTGTTGAGGTGGTGTATTGTGGTGATGGTGGGTGTTGAGGTGGTGTAGTCTGGTGTTGGTGTCGAGGTGGTGTAAGCTGTATGATGCACTGGTGTTGAGGTGGTGTAGTCTGGTGATGGTGGTGTAGTCTGGTGTTGGTGGGTGTTGAGGTGGTGTAGTCTGGAGTGGGTGTTGAGGTGGTGTAGTCTGGTGTTGGTGGGTGTTGAGGTGGTGTAGTCTGGTGTTGGTGTCGAGGTGGTGTAGTCTGATGTTGGTGTCGAGGTAGTGTAGTCTGGAGTGGGTGTTGAGGTGGTGTACTCTGGAGTGGGTGGTGAGGTGGTGTAGTCTGGTGTTGGTGTCGAGGTGGTGTAGTCTGGAGTGGGTGTCGAGGTGGTGTAGTCTGGAGTGGGTGTTGAGGTGGTGTACTCTGGAGTGGGTGTTGAGGTGGTGTAGTCTGGTGTTGGTGGGTGCTGAGGTGGTGTAGTCTGGAGTGGGTGTTGAGGTGGTGTAGTCTGGAGTGGGTGTTGAGGTGGTGTAGTCTGGTGATGGTGGGTTTTGAGGTGGTGTAGTCTGGTGTTGGTGTCGAGGTGGTGTAGTCTGGTGTTGGTGTCGAGGTGGTGTAGTCTGGTGATGGTGGGTGTCGAGGTGGTGTAGTCTGGTGTTGGTGGGTGTCGAGGTGGTGTAGTCTGGTGTTGGTGGGTGTCGAGGTGGTGTAGTCTGGAGTGGGTGTTGAGGTGGTGTAGTCTGGAGTGGGTGTTGAGGTGGTGTAGTCTGGTGTTGGTGGGTGTCAAGGTGGTGTAGTCTGGAGTGGGTGTCGAGGTGGTGTAGTCTGGTGTTGGTGTCGAGGTGGTGTAGTCTGGTGTTGGTGTCGAGGTGGTGTAGTCTGGTGTTGGTGTCGAGGTGGTGTAGTCTGGAGTGGGTGTCGAGTGGGTGTCGAGGTGGTGTAGTCTGGAGTGGGTGTCGAGGTGGTGTAGTCTGGAGTGGGTGTCGAGGTGGTGTAGTCTGGTGTTGGTGTCGAGGTGGTGTGGTCTGGTGTTGGTGTCGAGGTGGTGTAGTCTGGTGTTGGTGTCGAGGTGGTGTAGTCTGGTGTGGGTGTCGAGGTGGTGTAGTCTGGAGTGGGTGTCGAGGTGGTGTAGTCTGGTGTTGGTGTCGAGGTGGTGTAGTCTGGTGTTGGTGGGTGTTGAGGTGGTGTAGTCTGGAGTGGGTGTCGAGGTGGTGTAGTCTGGTGTTGGTGTCGAGGTGGTGTAGTCTGGTGTGGGTGTCGAGGTGGTGTAGTCTGGTGTGGGTGTCGAGGTGGTGTAGTCTGGTGTGGGTGTCGAGGTGGTGTAGTCTGGAGTGGGTGTCGAGGTGGTGTAGTCTGGAGTGGGTGTCGAGGTGGTGTAGTCTGGTGTTGGTGTCGAGTGGGTGTCGAGGTGGTGTAGTCTGGTGTTGGTGTCGAGGTGGTGTAGTCTGGTGTTGGTTTCGAGGTGGTGTAGTCTGGAGTGGGTGTCGAGGTGGTGTAGTCTGGAGTGGGTGTCGAGGTGGTGTAGTCTGGAGTGGGTGTCGAGGTGGTGTAGTCTGGTGTTGGTGTCGAGGTGGTGTAGTCTGGAGTGGGTGTCGAGGTGGTGTAGTCTGGTGTTGGTGTCGAGGTGGTGTAGTCTGGTGTTGGTGTCGAGGTGGTGTAGTCTGGTGTTGGTGTCGAGGTGGTGTAGTCTGGTGTTGGTGTCGAGGTGGTGTAGTCTGGTGTTGGTGGGTGTCGAGGTGGTGTAGTCTGGTGTTGGTGGGTGTCGAGGTGGTGTAGTCTGGTGTTGGTGGGTGTCGAGGTGGTGTAGTCTGGTGTGGGTGTCGAGGTGGTGTAGTCTGGTGTTGGTGGGTGTCGAGGTGGTGTAGTCTGGTGTTGGTGGGTGTCGAGGTGGTGTAGTCTGGTGTGGGTGTCGAGGTGGTGTAGTCTGGTGTTGGTGGGTGTCGAGGTGGTGTAGTCTGGTGTTGGTGGGTGTTGAGGTGGTGTAGTCCGGTGTTGGTGTCAAGGTGGTGTAGACTGGTGTTGGTGTCGAGGTGGTGTAGTCTGGTGTGGGTGTCGAGGTGGTGTAGTCTGGTGTGGGTGTCGAGGTGGTGTAGTCTGGTGTGGGTGTCGAGGTGGTGTAGTCTGGAGTGGGTGTCGAGGTGGTGTAGTCTGGAGTGGGTGTCGAGGTGGTGTAGTCTGGAGTGGGTGTTGAGGTGGTGTAGTCTGGTGTTGGTGTCGAGTGGGTGTCGAGGTGGTGTAGTCTGGTGTTGGTGTCGAGGTGGTGTAGTCTGGTGTTGGTGTCGAGGTGGTGTAGTCTGGAGTGGGTGTCGAGGTGGTGTAGTCTGGAGTGGGTGTCGAGGTGGTGTAGTCTGGAGTGGGTGTCGAGGTGGTGTAGTCTGGAGTGGGTGTCGAGGTGGTGTAGTCTGGAGTGGGTGTCGAGGTGGTGTAGTCTGGAGTGGGTGTCGAGGTGGTGTAGTCTGGTGTTGGTGTCGAGGTGGTGTAGTCTGGTGTTGGTGTCGAGGTGGTGTAGTCTGGTGTTGGTGGGTGTCGAGGTGGTGTAGTCTGGTGTTGGTGGGTGTCGAGGTGGTGTAGTCTGGTGTTGGTGGGTGTCGAGGTGGTGTAGTCTGGTGTTGGTGGGTGTCGAGGTGGTGTAGTCTGGTGTGGGTGTCGAGGTGGTGTAGTCTGGTGTTGGTGGGTGTCGAGGTGGTGTAGTCTGGTGTTGGTGGGTGTCGAGGTGGTGTAGTCTGGTGTGGGTGTCGAGGTGGTGTAGTCTGGTGTTGGTGGGTGTCGAGGTGGTGTAGTCTGGTGTTGGTGGGTGTTGAGGTGGTGTAGTCCGGTGTTGGTGTCAAGGTGGTGTAGACTGGTGTTGGTGGGTGTTGAGGTGGTGTAGTCTGGAGTGGGTGTTGAGGTGGTGTAGTCTGGAGTGGGTGTTGAGGTGGTGTAGTCTGGTGTTGGTGTCGAGGTGGTGCAAGCTGTATGATGCACTGGTGTTGAGGTGGTGTATTGTGGTGATGGTGGGTGTTGAGGTGGTGTAGTCTGGTGTTGGTGTCGAGGTGGTGTAAGCTGTATGATGCACTGGTGTTGAGGTGGTGTAGTCTGGTGATGGTGGTGTAGTCTGGTGTTGGTGGGTGTTGAGGTGGTGTAGTCTGGTGTTGGTGTCGAGGTGGTGTAGTCTGGTGTTGGTGTCGAGGTGGTGTAGTCTGATGTTGGTGTCGAGGTAGTGTAGTCTGGAGTGGGTGTTGAGGTGGTGTACTCTGGAGTGGGTGTTGAGGTGGTGTAGTCTGGTGTTGGTGTCGAGGTGGTGTAGTCTGGAGTGGGTGTCGAGGTGGTGTAGTCTGGAGTGGGTGTTGAGGTGGTGTACTCTGGAGTGGGTGTTGAGGTGGTGTAGTCTGGTGTTGGTGGGTGCTGAGGTGGTGTAGTCTGGAGTGGGTGTTGAGGTGGTGTAGTCTGGAGTGGGTGTTGAGGTGGTGTAGTCTGGTGATGGTGGGTGTTGAGGTGGTGTAGTCTGGTGTTGGTGTCGAGGTGGTGTAGTCTGGTGTTGGTGTCGAGGTGGTGTAGTCTGGAGTGGGTGTCGAGGTGGTGTAGTCTGGAGTGGGTGTCGAGGTGGTGTAGTCTGGTGTGGGTGTCGAGGTGGTGTAGTCTGGTGTTGGTGTCGAGGTGGTGTAGTCTGGAGTGGGTGTCGAGGTGGTGTAGTCTGGAGTGGGTGTCGAGGTGGTGTAGTCTGGTGATGGTGGGTGTTGAGGTGGTGTAGTCTGGTGATGGTGTCGAGGTGGTGTAGTCTGGTGTTGGTGTCGAGGTGGTGTAGTCTGGTGTTGGTGTCGAGGTGGTGTAGTCTGGAGTGGGTGTCGAGGTGGTGTAGTCTGGAGTGGGTGTCGAGGTGGTGTAGTCTGGTGTTGGTGTCGAGGTGGTGTAGTCTGGAGTGGGTGTCGAGGTGGTGTAGTCTGGAGTGGGTGTCGAGGTGGTGTAGTCTGGAGTGGGTGTCGAGGTGGTGTAGTCTGGTGTTTGTGGGTGTCGAGGTGGTGTAGTCTGGTGTTGGTGGGTGTCGAGGTGGTGTAGTCTGGTGTTGGTGGGTGTCGAGGTGGTGTAGTCTGGTGTTGGTGGGTGTCGAGGTGGTGTAGTCTGGTGTTGGTGTCGAGGTGGTGTCGTCTGGTGGTGGTGTAGTCTGGAGTGGGTGTCGAGGTGGTGTAGTCTGGAGTGGGTGTCGAGGTGGTGTAGTCTGGAGTGGGTGTCGAGGTGGTGTAGTCTGGTGTGGGTGTCGAGGTGGTGTAGTCTGGTGTTGGTGTCAAGGTGGTGTAGTCTGGTGTTGGTGGGTGTTGAGGTGGTGTAGTCTGGAGTGGGTGTCGAGGTGGTGTAGTCTGGTGTTGGTGTCGAGGTGGTGTAGTCTGGTGTTGGTGTCGAGGTGGTTTAGACTGGAGTGGGTGGGTGTCGAGGTGGTGTAGTCTGGTGTTGGTGTCGAGGTGGTGTAGTCTGGTGTTGGTGGGTGTCGAGGTGGGGTAGTCTGGAGTGGGTGGGTGTCGAGGTGGTGTAGTCTGGAGTGGGTGGGTGTCGAGGTGGTGTAGTCTGGAGTGGGTGTCGAGGTGGTGTAGTCTGGAGTGGGTGTCGAGGTGGTGTAGTCTGGAGTGGGTGTCGAGGTGGTGTAGTCTGGTGTTGGTGGGTGTCGAGGTGGTGTAGTCTGGTGTTGGTGGGTGTCGAGGTGGTGTAGTCTGGTGGTGGTGTAGTCTGGAGTGGGTGTCGAGGTGGTGTAGTCTGGAGTGGGTGTCGAGGTGGTGTAGTCTGGAGTGGGTGTCGAGGTGGTGTAGTCTGGTGTGGGTGTCGAGGTGGTGTAGTCTGGTGTTGGTGGGTGTTGAGGTGGTGTAGTCTGGAGTGGGTGTCGAGGTGGTGTAGTCTGGTGTTGGTGTCGAGGTGGTTTAGTCTGGTGTTGGTGTCGAGGTGGTTTAGACTGGAGTGGGTGGGTGTCGAGGTGGTGTAGTCTGGTGTTGGTGTCGAGGTGGTGTAGTCTGGTGTTGGTGTCGAGGTGGGGTAGTCTGGAGTGGGTGGGTGTCAAGGTGGTGTAGTCTGGAGTGGGTGGGTGTCGAGGTGGTGTAGTCTGGAATGGGTGTCGAGGTGGTGTAGTCTGGTGTTGGTGTCGAGGTGGTGTAGTCGAGGTGGTGTAGTCTGGAGTGGGTGTTGAGGTGGTGTTGTCTGGAGTGGGTGTCGAGGTGGTGTAGTCTGGAGTGGGTGTCGAGGTGGTGTAGTCTGGTGTTGGTGTCGAGGTGGTGTAGTCTGGTGTTGGTGTCGAGGTGGTGTAGTCTGGAGTGGGTGTCGAGGTGGTGTAGTCTGGAGTGGGTGTCGAGGTGGTGTAGTCTGGAGTGGGTGTCGAGGTGGTGTAGTCTGGAGTGGGTGTCGAGGTGGTGTAGTCTGGTGTTGGTGTCGAGGTGGTGTAGTCTGGTGTTGGTGGGTGTCGAGGTGGTGTAGTCTGGTGTTGGTGGGTGTCGAGGTGGTGTAGTCTGGTGTTGGTGTCGAGGTGGTGTAGTCTGGAGTGGGTGTCGAGTGGGTGTCGAGGTGGTGTAGTCTGGAGTGGGTGTCGAGGTGGTTTAGTCTGGTGTTGGTGTCGAGGTGGTTTAGTCTGGTGTTGGTGTCGAGGTGGTTTAGTCTGGAGTGGGTGGGTGTCGAGGTGGTGTAGTCTGGTGTTGGTGTCGAGGTGGTGTAGTCTGGTGTTGGTGGGTGTCGAGGTGGTGTAGTCTGGAGTGGGTGGGTGTCGAGGTGGTGTAGTCTGGAGTGGGTGTCGAGGTGGTGTAGTCTGGAGTGGGTGTCGAGGTGGTGTAGTCTGGAGTGAGTGTCGAGGTGGTGTAGTCTGGTGTTGGTGGGTGTCGAGGTGGTGTAGTCTGGTGTTGGTGGGTGTCGAGGTGGTGTAGTCTGGTGTTGGTGTCGAGGTGGTGTAGTCTGGAGTGGGTGTCGAGTGGGTGTCGAGGTGGTGTAGTCTGGTGTTGGTGTCGAGGTGGTGTAGTCTGGTGTGGGTGTCGAGGTGGTGTAGTCTGGAGTGGGTGTCGAGGTGGTGTAGTCTGGTGTGGGTGTCGAGGTGGTGTAGTCTGGAGTGGGTGTCGAGGTGGTGTAGTCTGGAGTGGGTGTCGAGGTGGTGTAGTCTGGTGTTGGTGTCGAGGTGGTGTAGTCTGTAGTGAGTGTCGAGTGGGTGCCGAGGTGGTGTAGTCTGGTGTTGGTGTCGAGGTGGTGTAGTCTGGTGTTGGTGTCGAGGTGGTGTAGTCTGGAGTGGGTGTCGAGGTGGTGTAGTCTGGAGTGGGTGTCGAGGTGGTGTAGTCTGGAGTGGGTGTCGAGGTGGTGTAGTCTGGAGTGGGTGTCGAGGTGGTGTAGTCTGGTGTTGGTGTCGAGGTGGTGTAGTCTGGTGTTGGTGTCGAGGTGGTGTAGTCTGGTGTTGGTGTCGAGGTGGTGTAGTCTGGTGTTGGTGTCGAGGTGGTGTAGTCTGGTGTTGGTGGGTGTCGAGGTGGTGTAGTCTGGTGTTGGTGGGTGTCGAGGTGGTGTAGTCTGGTGTTGGTGGGTGTCGAGGTGGTGTAGTCTGGTGTGGGTGTCGAGGTGGTGTAGTCCGGTGTTGGTGTCGAGGTGGTGTAGTCCGGTGTTGGTGTCAAGGTGGTGTAGACCGGTGTTGGTGGGTGTTGAGGTGGTGTAGTCTGGAGTGGGTGTTGAGGTGGTGTAGTCTGGTGTTGGTGTCGAGGTGGTGCAAGCTGTATGATGCACTGGTGTTGAGGTGGTGTATTGTGGTGATGGTGGGTGTTGAGGTGGTGTAGTCTGGTGTTGGTGTCGAGGTGGTGTAAGCTGTATGATGCACTGGTGTTGAGGTGGTGTAGTCTGGTGATGGTGGTGTAGTCTGGTGTTGGTGGGTGTTGAGGTGGTGTAGTCTGGAGTGGGTGTTGAGGTGGTGTAGTCTGGTGTTGGTGGGTGTTGAGGTGGTGTAGTCTGGTGTTGGTGTCGAGGTGGTGTAGTCTGGTGTTGGTGTCGAGGTGGTGTAGTCTGGAGTGGGTGTCGAGGTGGTGTAGTCTGGAGTGGGTGTCGAGGTGGTGTAGTCTGGTGTTGGTGTCGAGGTGGTGTAGTCTGGAGTGGGTGTCGAGGTGGTGTAGTCTGGAGTGGGTGTCGAGGTGGTGTAGTCTGGAGTGGGTGTCGAGGTGGTGTAGTCTGGAGTGGGTGTCGAGGTGGTGTAGTCTGGAGTGGGTGTCGAGGTGGTGTAGTCTGGTGTTGGTGTCGAGGTGGTGTAGTCTGGTGTTGGTGTCGAGGTGGTGTAGTCTGGTGTTGGTGGGTGTCGAGGTGGTGTAGTCTGGTGTTGGTGGGTGTCGAGGTGGTGTAGTCTGGTGTTGGTGTCGAGGTGGTGTTGTCTGGAGTGGGTGTCGAGTGGGTGTCGAGGTGGTGTAGTCTGGAGTGGGTGTCGAGGTGGTTTAGTCTGGTGTTGGTGTCGAGGTGGTTTAGTCTGGTGTTGGTGTCGAGGTGGTTTAGTCTGGAGTGGGTGGGTGTCGAGGTGGTGTAGTCTGGTGTTGGTGTCGAGGTGGTGTAGTCTGGTGTTGGTGGGTGTCGAGGTGGTGTAGTCTGGAGTGGGTGGGTGTCGAGGTGGTGTAGTCTGGAGTGAGTGTCGAGGTGGTGTAGTCTGGTGTTGGTGGGTGTCGAGGTGGTGTAGTCTGGTGTTGGTGGGTGTCGAGGTGGTGTAGTCTGGTGTTGGTGTCGAGGTGGTGTAGTCTGGAGTGGGTGTCGAGTGGGTGTCGAGGTGGTGTAGTCTGGTGTTGGTGTCGAGGTGGTGTAGTCTGGTGTGGGTGTCGAGGTGGTGTAGTCTGGAGTGGGTGTCGAGGTGGTGTAGTCTGGAGTGGGTGTCGAGGTGGTGTAGTCTGGTGTTGGTGTCGAGGTGGTGTAGTCTGTAGTGAGTGTCGAGTGGGTGCCGAGGTGGTGTAGTCTGGTGTTGGTGTCGAGGTGGTGTAGTCTGGTGTTGGTGTCGAGGTGGTGTAGTCTGGAGTGGGTGTCGAGGTGGTGTAGTCTGGAGTGGGTGTCGAGGTGGTGTAGTCTGGAGTGGGTGTCGAGGTGGTGTAGTCTGGAGTGGGTGTCGAGGTGGTGTAGTCTGGTGTTGGTGTCGAGGTGGTGTAGTCTGGTGTTGGTGTCGAGGTGGTGTAGTCTGGTGTTGGTGTCGAGGTGGTGTAGTCTGGTGTTGGTGGGTGTCGAGGTGGTGTAGTCTGGTGTTGGTGGGTGTCGAGGTGGTGTAGTCTGGTGTGGGTGTCGAGGTGGTGTAGTCTGGTGTTGGTGGGTGTCGAGGTGGTGTAGTCCGGTGTTGGTGTCAAGGTGGTGTAGACCGGTGTTGGTGGGTGTTGAGGTGGTGTAGTCTGGAGTGGGTGTTGAGGTGGTGTAGTCTGGTGTTGGTGTCGAGGTGGTGCAAGCTGTATGATGCACTGGTGTTGAGGTGGTGTATTGTGGTGATGGTGGGTGTTGAGGTGGTGTAGTCTGGTGTTGGTGTCGAGGTGGTGTAAGCTGTATGATGCACTGGTGTTGAGGTGGTGTAGTCTGGTGATGGTGGTGTAGTCTGGTGTTGGTGGGTGTTGAGGTGGTGTAGTCTGGAGTGGGTGTTGAGGTGGTGTAGTCTGGTGTTGGTGGGTGTTGAGGTGGTGTAGTCTGGTGTTGGTGTCGAGGTGGTGTAGTCTGGTGTTGGTGTCGAGGTGGTGTAGTCTGGTGTTGGTGTCGAGGTGGTGTAGTCTGGAGTGGGTGTCGAGGTGGTGTAGTCTGGTGTTGGTGTCGAGGTGGTGTAGTCTGGAGTGGGTGTCGAGGTGGTGTAGTCTGGAGTGGGTGTCGAGGTGGTGTAGTCTGGAGTGGGTGTCGAGGTGGTGTAGTCTGGAGTGGGTGTCGAGGTGGTGTAGTCTGGTGTTGGTGGGTGTCGAGGTGGTGTAGTCTGGTGTTGGTGGGTGTCGAGGTGGTGTAGTCTGGTGTTGGTGGGTGTCGAGGTGGTGTAGTCTGGTGTTGGTGTCGAGGTGGTGTAGTCTGGTGTTGGTGTCGTCTGGAGTGGGTGTCGAGGTGGTGTAGTCTGGAGTGGGTGTCGAGGTGGTGTAGTCTGGAGTGGGTGTCGAGGTGGTGTAGTCTGGTGTGGGTGTCGAGGTGGTGTAGTCTGGTGTTGGTGGGTGTTGAGGTGGTGTAGTCTGGAGTGGGTGTCGAGGTGGTGTAGTCTGGTGTTGGTGTCGAGGTGGTGTAGTCTGGTGTGGGTGTCGAGGTGGTGTAGTCTGGAGTGGGTGTCGAGGTGGTGTAGTCTGGTGTTGGTGGGTGTCGAGGTGGTGTAGTCTGGTGTTGGTGGGTGTCGAGGTGGTGTAGTCTGGTGTTGGTGGGTGTCGAGGTGGTGTAGTCTGGTGTTGGTGTCGAGGTGGTGTAGTCTGGTGGTGGTGTCGAGGTGGTTTAGTCTGGAGTGGGTGGGTGTCGAGGTGGTGTAGTCTGGTGTTGGTGTCGAGGTGGTGTAGTCTGGTGTTGGTGGGTGTCGAGGTGGTGTAGTCTGGAGTGGGTGGGTGTCGAGGTGGTGTAGTCTGGAGTGGGTGTCGAGGTGGTGTAGTCTGGAGTGGGTGTCGAGGTGGTGTAGTCTGGAGTGAGTGTCGAGGTGGTGTAGTCTGGTGTTGGTGGGTGTCGAGGTGGTGTAGTCTGGTGTTGGTGGGTGTCGAGGTGGTGTAGTCTGGTGTTGGTGTCGAGGTGGTGTAGTCTGGAGTGGGTGTCGAGTGGGTGTCGAGGTGGTGTAGTCTGGTGTTGGTGTCGAGGTGGTGTAGTCTGGTGTGGGTGTCGAGGTGGTGTAGTCTGGAGTGGGTGTCGAGGTGGTGTAGTCTGGAGTGGGTGTCGAGGTGGTGTAGTCTGGTGTTGGTGTCGAGGTGGTGTAGTCTGTAGTGAGTGTCGAGTGGGTGCCGAGGTGGTGTAGTCTGGTGTTGGTGTCGAGGTGGTGTAGTCTGGTGTTGGTGTCGAGGTGGTGTAGTCTGGTGTTGGTGTCGAGGTGGTGTAGTCTGGAGTGGGTGTCGAGGTGGTGTAGTCTGGAGTGGGTGTCGAGGTGGTGTAGTCTGGAGTGGGTGTCGAGGTGGTGTAGTCTGGAGTGGGTGTCGAGGTGGTGTAGTCTGGAGTGGGTGTCGAGGTGGTGTAGTCTGGTGTTGGTGTCGAGGTGGTGTAGTCTGGTGTTGGTGTCGAGGTGGTGTAGTCTGGTGTTGGTGTCGAGGTGGTGTAGTCTGGTGTTGGTGTCGAGGTGGTGTAGTCTGGAGTGGGTGTCGAGGTGGTGTAGTCTGGTGTTGGTGTCGAGGTGGTGTAGTCTGTAGTGAGTGTCGAGTGGGTGCCGAGGTGGTGTAGTCTGGTGTTGGTGTCGAGGTGGTGTAGTCTGGTGTTGGTGTCGAGGTGGTGTAGTCTGGTGTTGGTGTCGAGGTGGTGTAGTCTGGTGTTGGTGTCGAGGTGGTGTAGTCTGGAGTGGGTGTCGAGGTGGTGTAGTCTGGAGTGGGTGTCGAGGTGGTGTAGTCTGGAGTGGGTGTCGAGGTGGTGTAGTCTGGTGTTGGTGTCGAGGTGGTGTAGTCTGGTGTTGGTGTCGAGGTGGTGTAGTCTGGTGTTGGTGGGTGTCGAGGTGGTGTAGTCTGGTGTTGGTGGGTGTCGAGGTGGTGTAGTCTGGTGTTGGTGGGTGTCGAGGTGGTGTAGTCTGGTGTGGGTGTCGAGGTGGTGTAGTCTGGTGTGGGTGTCGAGGTGGTGTAGTCTGGTGTTGGTGGGTGTCGAGGTGGTGTAGTCCGGTGTTGGTGTCAAGGTGGTGTAGACCGGTGTTGGTGGGTGTTGAGGTGGTGTAGTCTGGAGTGGGTGTTGAGGTGGTGTAGTCTGGTGTTGGTGTCGAGGTGGTGCAAGCTGTATGATGCACTGGTGTTGAGGTGGTGTATTGTGGTGATGGTGGGTGTTGAGGTGGTGTAGTCTGGTGTTGGTGTCGAGGTGGTGTAAGCTGTATGATGCACTGGTGTTGAGGTGGTGTAGTCTGGTGATGGTGGTGTAGTCTGGTGTTGGTGGGTGTTGAGGTGGTGTAGTCTGGAGTGGGTGTTGAGGTGGTGTAGTCTGGTGTTGGTGGGTGTTGAGGTGGTGTAGTCTGGTGTTGGTGTCGAGGTGGTGTAGTCTGGTGTTGGTGTCGAGGTGGTGTAGTCTGATGTTGGTGTCGAGGTAGTGTAGTCTGGAGTGGGTGTTGAGGTGGTGTACTCTGGAGTGGGTGTTGAGGTGGTGTAGTCTGGTGTTGGTGTCGAGGTGGTGTAGTCTGGAGTGGGTGTCGAGGTGGTGTAGTCTGGAGTGGGTGTTGAGGTGGTGTACTCTGGAGTGGGTGTTGAGGTGGTGTAGTCTGGTGTTGGTGGGTGCTGAGGTGGTGTAGTCTGGAGTGGGTGTTGAGGTGGTGTAGTCTGGAGTGGGTGTTGAGGTGGTGTAGTCTGGTGATGGTGGGTGTTGAGGTGGTGTAGTCTGGTGTTGGTGTCGAGGTGGTGTAGTCTGGTGTTGGTGTCGAGGTGGTGTAGTCTGGAGTGGGTGTCGAGGTGGTGTAGTCTGGAGTGGGTGTCGAGGTGGTGTAGTCTGGTGTGGGTGTCGAGGTGGTGTAGTCTGGTGTTGGTGTCGAGGTGGTGTAGTCTGGAGTGGGTGTCGAGGTGGTGTAGTCTGGAGTGGGTGTCGAGGTGGTGTAGTCTGGTGATGGTGGGTGTTGAGGTGGTGTAGTCTGGTGATGGTGTCGAGGTGGTGTAGTCTGGTGTTGGTGTCGAGGTGGTGTAGTCTGGTGTTGGTGTCGAGGTGGTGTAGTCTGGAGTGGGTGTCGAGGTGGTGTAGTCTGGAGTGGGTGTCGAGGTGGTGTAGTCTGGTGTTGGTGTCGAGGTGGTGTAGTCTGGAGTGGGTGTCGAGGTGGTGTAGTCTGGAGTGGGTGTCGAGGTGGTGTAGTCTGGAGTGGGTGTCGAGGTGGTGTAGTCTGGTGTTTGTGGGTGTCGAGGTGGTGTAGTCTGGTGTTGGTGGGTGTCGAGGTGGTGTAGTCTGGTGTTGGTGGGTGTCGAGGTGGTGTAGTCTGGTGTTGGTGGGTGTCGAGGTGGTGTAGTCTGGTGTTGGTGTCGAGGTGGTGTCGTCTGGTGGTGGTGTAGTCTGGAGTGGGTGTCGAGGTGGTGTAGTCTGGAGTGGGTGTCGAGGTGGTGTAGTCTGGAGTGGGTGTCGAGGTGGTGTAGTCTGGTGTGGGTGTCGAGGTGGTGTAGTCTGGTGTTGGTGTCAAGGTGGTGTAGTCTGGTGTTGGTGGGTGTTGAGGTGGTGTAGTCTGGAGTGGGTGTCGAGGTGGTGTAGTCTGGTGTTGGTGTCGAGGTGGTGTAGTCTGGTGTTGGTGTCGAGGTGGTTTAGACTGGAGTGGGTGGGTGTCGAGGTGGTGTAGTCTGGTGTTGGTGTCGAGGTGGTGTAGTCTGGTGTTGGTGGGTGTCGAGGTGGGGTAGTCTGGAGTGGGTGGGTGTCGAGGTGGTGTAGTCTGGAGTGGGTGGGTGTCGAGGTGGTGTAGTCTGGAGTGGGTGTCGAGGTGGTGTAGTCTGGAGTGGGTGTCGAGGTGGTGTAGTCTGGAGTGGGTGTCGAGGTGGTGTAGTCTGGTGTTGGTGGGTGTCGAGGTGGTGTAGTCTGGTGTTGGTGGGTGTCGAAGTGGTGTAGTCTGGTGGTGGTGTAGTCTGGAGTGGGTGTCGAGGTGGTGTAGTCTGGAGTGGGTGTCGAGGTGGTGTAGTCTGGAGTGGGTGTCGAGGTGGTGTAGTCTGGTGTGGGTGTCGAGGTGGTGTAGTCTGGTGTTGGTGGGTGTTGAGGTGGTGTAGTCTGGAGTGGGTGTCGAGGTGGTGTAGTCTGGTGTTGGTGTCGAGGTGGTTTAGTCTGGTGTTGGTGTCGAGGTGGTTTAGACTGGAGTGGGTGGGTGTCGAGGTGGTGTAGTCTGGTGTTGGTGTCGAGGTGGTGTAGTCTGGTGTTGGTGTCGAGGTGGGGTAGTCTGGAGTGGGTGGGTGTCAAGGTGGTGTAGTCTGGAGTGGGTGGGTGTCGAGGTGGTGTAGTCTGGAATGGGTGTCGAGGTGGTGTAGTCTGGTGTTGGTGTCGAGGTGGTGTAGTCGAGGTGGTGTAGTCTGGAGTGGGTGTTGAGGTGGTGTTGTCTGGAGTGGGTGTCGAGGTGGTGTAGTCTGGAGTGGGTGTCGAGGTGGTGTAGTCTGGTGTTGGTGTCGAGGTGGTGTAGTCTGGTGTTGGTGTCGAGGTGGTGTAGTCTGGAGTGGGTGTCGAGGTGGTGTAGTCTGGAGTGGGTGTCGAGGTGGTGTAGTCTGGAGTGGGTGTCGAGGTGGTGTAGTCTGGAGTGGGTGTCGAGGTGGTGTAGTCTGGTGTTGGTGTCGAGGTGGTGTAGTCTGGTGTTGGTGGGTGTCGAGGTGGTGTAGTCTGGTGTTGGTGGGTGTCGAGGTGGTGTAGTCTGGTGTTGGTGTCGAGGTGGTGTAGTCTGGAGTGGGTGTCGAGGTGGTGTAGTCTGGAGTGGGTGTCGAGGTGGTTTAGTCTGGTGTTGGTGTCGAGGTGGTTTAGTCTGGTGTTGGTGTCGAGGTGGTTTAGTCTGGAGTGGGTGGGTGTCGAGGTGGTGTAGTCTGGTGTTGGTGTCGAGGTGGTGTAGTCTGGAGTGGGTGTCGAGGTGGTGTAGTCTGGAGTGGGTGTCGAGGTGGTGTAGTCTGGAGTGAGTGTCGAGGTGGTGTAGTCTGGTGTTGGTGGGTGTCGAGGTGGTGTAGTCTGGTGTTGGTGGGTGTCGAGGTGGTGTAGTCTGGTGTTGGTGTCGAGGTGGTGTAGTCTGGAGTGGGTGTCGAGTGGGTGTCGAGGTGGTGTAGTCTGGTGTTGGTGTCGAGGTGGTGTAGTCTGGTGTGGGTGTCGAGGTGGTGTAGTCTGGTGTGGGTGTCGAGGTGGTGTAGTCTGGAGTGGGTGTCGAGGTGGTGTAGTCTGGAGTGGGTGTCGAGGTGGTGTAGTCTGGTGTTGGTGTCGAGGTGGTGTAGTCTGTAGTGAGTGTCGAGTGGGTGCCGAGGTGGTGTAGTCTGGTGTTGGTGTCGAGGTGGTGTAGTCTGGTGTTGGTGTCGAGGTGGTGTAGTCTGGAGTGGGTGTCGAGGTGGTGTAGTCTGGAGTGGGTGTCGAGGTGGTGTAGTCTGGAGTGGGTGTCGAGGTGGTGTAGTCTGGAGTGGGTGTCGAGGTGGTGTAGTCTGGTGTTGGTGTCGAGGTGGTGTAGTCTGGTGTTGGTGTCGAGGTGGTGTAGTCTGGTGTTGGTGTCGAGGTGGTGTAGTCTGGTGTTGGTGGGTGTCGAGGTGGTGTAGTCTGGTGTTGGTGGGTGTCGAGGTGGTGTAGTCTGGTGTTGGTGGGTGTCGAGGTGGTGTAGTCTGGTGTGGGTGTCGAGGTGGTGTAGTCTGGTGTTGGTGGGTGTCGAGGTGGTGTAGTCCGGTGTTGGTGTCAAGGTGGTGTAGACCGGTGTTGGTGGGTGTTGAGGTGGTGTAGTCTGGAGTGGGTGTTGAGGTGGTGTAGTCTGGTGTTGGTGTCGAGGTGGTGCAAGCTGTATGATGCACTGGTGTTGAGGTGGTGTATTGTGGTGATGGTGGGTGTTGAGGTGGTGTAGTCTGGTGTTGGTGTCGAGGTGGTGTAAGCTGTATGATGCACTGGTGTTGAGGTGGTGTAGTCTGGTGATGGTGGTGTAGTCTGGTGTTGGTGGGTGTTGAGGTGGTGTAGTCTGGAGTGGGTGTTGAGGTGGTGTAGTCTGGTGTTGGTGGGTGTTGAGGTGGTGTAGTCTGGTGTTGGTGTCGAGGTGGTGTAGTCTGGTGTTGGTGTCGAGGTGGTGTAGTCTGGAGTGGGTGTCGAGGTGGTGTAGTCTGGAGTGGGTGTCGAGGTGGTGTAGTCTGGTGTTGGTGTCGAGGTGGTGTAGTCTGGAGTGGGTGTCGAGGTGGTGTAGTCTGGAGTGGGTGTCGAGGTGGTGTAGTCTGGAGTGGGTGTCGAGGTGGTGTAGTCTGGAGTGGGTGTCGAGGTGGTGTAGTCTGGAGTGGGTGTCGAGGTGGTGTAGTCTGGTGTTGGTGTCGAGGTGGTGTAGTCTGGTGTTGGTGTCGAGGTGGTGTAGTCTGGTGTTGGTGGGTGTCGAGGTGGTGTAGTCTGGTGTTGGTGGGTGTCGAGGTGGTGTAGTCTGGTGTTGGTGTCGAGGTGGTGTAGTCTGGAGTGGGTGTCGAGTGGGTGTCGAGGTGGTGTAGTCTGGAGTGGGTGTCGAGGTGGTTTAGTCTGGTGTTGGTGTCGAGGTGGTTTAGTCTGGTGTTGGTGTCGAGGTGGTTTAGTCTGGAGTGGGTGGGTGTCGAGGTGGTGTAGTCTGGTGTTGGTGTCGAGGTGGTGTAGTCTGGTGTTGGTGGGTGTCGAGGTGGTGTAGTCTGGAGTGGGTGGGTGTCGAGGTGGTGTAGTCTGGAGTGAGTGTCGAGGTGGTGTAGTCTGGTGTTGGTGGGTGTCGAGGTGGTGTAGTCTGGTGTTGGTGGGTGTCGAGGTGGTGTAGTCTGGTGTTGGTGTCGAGGTGGTGTAGTCTGGAGTGGGTGTCGAGTGGGTGTCGAGGTGGTGTAGTCTGGTGTTGGTGTCGAGGTGGTGTAGTCTGGTGTGGGTGTCGAGGTGGTGTAGTCTGGAGTGGGTGTCGAGGTGGTGTAGTCTGGAGTGGGTGTCGAGGTGGTGTAGTCTGGTGTTGGTGTCGAGGTGGTGTAGTCTGTAGTGAGTGTCGAGTGGGTGCCGAGGTGGTGTAGTCTGGTGTTGGTGTCGAGGTGGTGTAGTCTGGTGTTGGTGTCGAGGTGGTGTAGTCTGGAGTGGGTGTCGAGGTGGTGTAGTCTGGAGTGGGTGTCGAGGTGGTGTAGTCTGGAGTGGGTGTCGAGGTGGTGTAGTCTGGAGTGGGTGTCGAGGTGGTGTAGTCTGGTGTTGGTGTCGAGGTGGTGTAGTCTGGTGTTGGTGTCGAGGTGGTGTAGTCTGGTGTTGGTGTCGAGGTGGTGTAGTCTGGTGTTGGTGGGTGTCGAGGTGGTGTAGTCTGGTGTTGGTGGGTGTCGAGGTGGTGTAGTCTGGTGTGCGTGTCGAGGTGGTGTAGTCTGGTGTTGGTGGGTGTCGAGGTGGTGTAGTCCGGTGTTGGTGTCAAGGTGGTGTAGACCGGTGTTGGTGGGTGTTGAGGTGGTGTAGTCTGGAGTGGGTGTTGAGGTGGTGTAGTCTGGTGTTGGTGTCGAGGTGGTGCAAGCTGTATGATGCACTGGTGTTGAGGTGGTGTATTGTGGTGATGGTGGGTGTTGAGGTGGTGTAGTCTGGTGTTGGTGTCGAGGTGGTGTAAGCTGTATGATGCACTGGTGTTGAGGTGGTGTAGTCTGGTGATGGTGGTGTAGTCTGGTGTTGGTGGGTGTTGAGGTGGTGTAGTCTGGTGTTGGTGTCGAGGTGGTGTAGTCTGGTGTTGGTGTCGAGGTGGTGTAGTCTGGAGTGGGTGTCGAGGTGGTGTAGTCTGGAGTGGGTGTCGAGGTGGTGTAGTCTGGTGTTGGTGTCGAGGTGGTGTAGTCTGGAGTGGGTGTCGAGGTGGTGTAGTCTGGAGTGGGTGTCGAGGTGGTGTAGTCTGGAGTGGGTGTCGAGGTGGTGTAGTCTGGAGTGGGTGTCGAGGTGGTGTAGTCTGGTGTTGGTGGGTGTCGAGGTGGTGTAGTCTGGTGTTGGTGTCGAGGTGGTGTAGTCTGGTGTTGGTGTCGTCTGGAGTGGGTGTCGAGGTGGTGTAGTCTGGAGTGGGTGTCGAGGTGGTGTAGTCTGGAGTGGGTGTCGAGGTGGTGTAGTCTGGTGTGGGTGTCGAGGTGGTGTAGTCTGGTGTTGGTGGGTGTTGAGGTGGTGTAGTCTGGAGTGGGTGTCGAGGTGGTGTAGTCTGGTGTTGGTGTCGAGGTGGTGTAGTCTGGTGTGGGTGTCGAGGTGGTGTAGTCTGGAGTGGGTGTCGAGGTGGTGTAGTCTGGTGTTGGTGGGTGTCGAGGTGGTGTAGTCTGGTGTTGGTGGGTGTCGAGGTGGTGTAGTCTGGTGTTGGTGGGTGTCGAGGTGGTGTAGTCTGGTGTTGGTGTCGAGGTGGTGTAGTCTGGTGGTGGTGTCGAGGTGGTTTAGTCTGGAGTGGGTGGGTGTCGAGGTGGTGTAGTCTGGTGTTGGTGTCGAGGTGGTGTAGTCTGGTGTTGGTGGGTGTCGAGGTGGTGTAGTCTGGAGTGGGTGGGTGTCGAGGTGGTGTAGTCTGGAGTGGGTGTCGAGGTGGTGTAGTCTGGAGTGGGTGTCGAGGTGGTGTAGTCTGGAGTGAGTGTCGAGGTGGTGTAGTCTGGTGTTGGTGGGTGTCGAGGTGGTGTAGTCTGGTGTTGGTGGGTGTCGAGGTGGTGTAGTCTGGTGTTGGTGTCGAGGTGGTGTAGTCTGGAGTGGGTGTCGAGTGGGTGTCGAGGTGGTGTAGTCTGGTGTTGGTGTCGAGGTGGTGTAGTCTGGTGTGGGTGTCGAGGTGGTGTAGTCTGGAGTGGGTGTCGAGGTGGTGTAGTCTGGAGTGGGTGTCGAGGTGGTGTAGTCTGGTGTTGGTGTCGAGGTGGTGTAGTCTGTAGTGAGTGTCGAGTGGGTGCCGAGGTGGTGTAGTCTGGTGTTGGTGTCGAGGTGGTGTAGTCTGGTGTTGGTGTCGAGGTGGTGTAGTCTGGTGTTGGTGTCGAGGTGGTGTAGTCTGGAGTGGGTGTCGAGGTGGTGTAGTCTGGAGTGGGTGTCGAGGTGGTGTAGTCTGGAGTGGGTGTCGAGGTGGTGTAGTCTGGAGTGGGTGTCGAGGTGGTGTAGTCTGGAGTGGGTGTCGAGGTGGTGTAGTCTGGTGTTGGTGTCGAGGTGGTGTAGTCTGGTGTTGGTGTCGAGGTGGTGTAGTCTGGTGTTGGTGTCGAGGTGGTGTAGTCTGGTGTTGGTGTCGAGGTGGTGTAGTCTGGAGTGGGTGTCGAGGTGGTGTAGTCTGGTGTTGGTGTCGAGGTGGTGTAGTCTGTAGTGAGTGTCGAGTGGGTGCCGAGGTGGTGTAGTCTGGTGTTGGTGTCGAGGTGGTGTAGTCTGGTGTTGGTGTCGAGGTGGTGTAGTCTGGTGTTGGTGTCGAGGTGGTGTAGTCTGGTGTTGGTGTCGAGGTGGTGTAGTCTGGAGTGGGTGTCGAGGTGGTGTAGTCTGGAGTGGGTGTCGAGGTGGTGTAGTCTGGAGTGGGTGTCGAGGTGGTGTAGTCTGGAGTGGGTGTCGAGGTGGTGTAGTCTGGTGTTGGTGTCGAGGTGGTGTAGTCTGGTGTTGGTGTCGAGGTGGTGTAGTCTGGTGTTGGTGTCGAGGTGGTGTAGTCTGGTGTTGGTGGGTGTCGAGGTGGTGTAGTCTGGTGTTGGTGGGTGTCGAGGTGGTGTAGTCTGGTGTTGGTGGGTGTCGAGGTGGTGTAGTCTGGTGTGGGTGTCGAGGTGGTGTAGTCTGGTGTTGGTGGGTGTCGAGGTGGTGTAGTCCGGTGTTGGTGTCAAGGTGGTGTAGACCGGTGTTGGTGGGTGTTGAGGTGGTGTAGTCTGGAGTGGGTGTTGAGGTGGTGTAGTCTGGTGTTGGTGTCGAGGTGGTGCAAGCTGTATGATGCACTGGTGTTGAGGTGGTGTATTGTGGTGATGGTGGGTGTTGAGGTGGTGTAGTCTGGTGTTGGTGTCGAGGTGGTGTAAGCTGTATGATGCACTGGTGTTGAGGTGGTGTAGTCTGGTGATGGTGGTGTAGTCTGGTGTTGGTGGGTGTTGAGGTGGTGTAGTCTGGAGTGGGTGTTGAGGTGGTGTAGTCTGGTGTTGGTGGGTGTTGAGGTGGTGTAGTCTGGTGTTGGTGTCGAGGTGGTGTAGTCTGGTGTTGGTGTCGAGGTGGTGTAGTCTGGTGTTGGTGTCGAGGTGGTGTAGTCTGGAGTGGGTGTCGAGGTGGTGTAGTCTGGTGTTGGTGTCGAGGTGGTGTAGTCTGGAGTGGGTGTCGAGGTGGTGTAGTCTGGAGTGGGTGTCGAGGTGGTGTAGTCTGGAGTGGGTGTCGAGGTGGTGTAGTCTGGTGTTGGTGGGTGTCGAGGTGGTGTAGTCTGGTGTTGGTGGGTGTCGAGGTGGTGTAGTCTGGTGTTGGTGTCGAGGTGGTGTAGTCTGGTGTTGGTGTCGTCTGGAGTGGGTGTCGAGGTGGTGTAGTCTGGAGTGGGTGTCGAGGTGGTGTAGTCTGGAGTGGGTGTCGAGGTGGTGTAGTCTGGTGTGGGTGTCGAGGTGGTGTAGTCTGGTGTTGGTGGGTGTTGAGGTGGTGTAGTCTGGAGTGGGTGTCGAGGTGGTGTAGTCTGGTGTTGGTGTCGAGGTGGTGTAGTCTGGTGTGGGTGTCGAGGTGGTGTAGTCTGGAGTGGGTGTCGAGGTGGTGTAGTCTGGTGTTGGTGGGTGTCGAGGTGGTGTAGTCTGGTGTTGGTGGGTGTCGAGGTGGTGTAGTCTGGTGTTGGTGTCGAGGTGGTGTAGTCTGGTGGTGGTGTAGTCTGGAGTGGGTGTCGAGGTGGTGTAGTCTGGAGTGGGTGTCGAGGTGGTGTAGTCTGGTGTGGGTGTCGAGGTGGTGTAGTCTGGTGTTGGTGGGTGTTGAGGTGGTGTAGTCTAAAGTGGGTGTCAAGGTGGTGTAGTCTGGTGTTGGTGTCGAGGTGGTTTAGTCTGGTGTTGGTGGGTGTCGAGGTGGGGTAGTCTGGAGTGGGTGGGTGTCAAGGTGGTGTAGTCTGGAGTGGGTGGGTGTCGAGGTGGTGTAGTCTGGAATGGGTGTCGAGGTGGTGTAGTCTGGTGTTGGTGTCGAGGTGGTGTAGTCGAGGTGGTGTAGTCTGGAGTGGGTGTTGAGGTGGTGTTGTCTGGAGTGGGTGTCGAGGTGGTGTAGTCTGGAGTGGGTGTCGAGGTGGTGTAGTCTGGTGTTGGTGTCGAGGTGGTGTAGTCTGGTGTTGGTGTCGAGGTGGTGTAGTCTGGAGTGGGTGTCGAGGTGGTGTAGTCTGGAGTGGGTGTCGAGGTGGTGTAGTCTGGTGTTGGTGGGTGTCGAGGTGGTGTAGTCTGGTGTTGGTGGGTGTCGAGGTGGTGTAGTCTGGTGTTGGTGTCGAGGTGGTGTAGTCTGGTGGTGGTGTAGTCTGGAGTGGGTGTCGAGGTGGTGTAGTCTGGAGTGGGTGTCGAGGTGGTGTAGTCTGGTGTGGGTGTCGAGGTGGTGTAGTCTGGTGTTGGTGGGTGTTGAGGTGGTGTAGTCTGGAGTGGGTGTCAAGGTGGTGTAGTCTGGTGTTGGTGTCGAGGTGGTGTAGTCTGGTGTTGGTGGGTGTCGAGGTGGGGTAGTCTGGAGTGGGTGGGTGTCAAGGTGGTGTAGTCTGGAGTGGGTGGGTGTCGAGGTGGTGTAGTCTGGAATGGGTGTCGAGGTGGTGTAGTCTGGTGTTGGTGTCGAGGTGGTGTAGTCGAGGTGGTGTAGTCTGGAGTGGGTGTTGAGGTGGTGTTGTCTGGAGTGGGTGTCGAGGTGGTGTAGTCTGGAGTGGGTGTCGAGGTGGTGTAGTCTGGTGTTGGTGTCGAGGTGGTGTAGTCTGGAGTGGGTGTCGAGGTGGTGTAGTCTGGAGTGGGTGTCGAGGTGGTGTAGTCTGGAGTGGGTGTCGAGGTGGTGTAGTCTGGAGTGGGTGTCGAGGTGGTGTAGTCTGGTGTTGGTGTCGAGGTGGTGTAGTCTGGTGTTGGTGTCGAGGTGGTGTAGTCTGGTGTTGGTGGGTGTCGAGGTGGTGTAGTCTGGTGTTGGTGGGTGTCGAGGTGGTGTAGTCTGGTGTTGGTGTCGAGGTGGTGTAGTCTGGAGTGGGTGTCGAGTGGGTGTCGAGGTGGTGTAGTCTGGAGTGGGTGTCGAGGTGGTTTAGTCTGGTGTTGGTGTCGAGGTGGTTTAGTCTGGTGTTGGTGTCGAGGTGGTGTAGTCTGGTGTTGGTGGGTGTCGAGGTGGTGTAGTCTGGTGTTGGTGTCGAGGTGGTGTAGTCTGGAGTGGGTGTCGAGTGGGTGACGAGGTGGTGTAGTCTGGTGTTGGTGTCGAGGTGGTGTAGTCTGGTGTGGGTGTCGAGGTGGTGTAGTCTGGTGTGGGTGTCGAGGTGGTGTAGTCTGGAGTGGGTGTCGAGGTGGTGTAGTCTGGAGTGGGTGTCGAGGTGGTGTAGTCTGGTGTTGGTGTCGAGGTGGTGTAGTCTGTAGTGGGTGTCGAGTGGGTGCCGAGGTGGTGTAGTCTGGTGTTGGTGTCGAGGTGGTGTAGTCTGGTGTTGGTGTCGAGGTGGTGTAGTCTGGAGTGGGTGTCGAGGTGGTGTAGTCTGGAGTGGGTGTCGAGGTGGTGTAGTCTGGAGTGGGTGTCGAGGTGGTGTAGTCTGGAGTGGGTGTCGAGGTGGTGTAGTCTGGAGTGGGTGTCGAGGTGGTGTAGTCTGGAGTGGGTGTCGAGGTGGTGTAGTCTGGTGTTGGTGTCGAGGTGGTGTAGTCTGGTGTTGGTGTCGAGGTGGTGTAGTCTGGTGTTGGTGTCGAGGTGGTGTAGTCTGGTGTTGGTGGGTGTCGAGGTGGTGTAGTCTGGTGTTGGTGGGTGTCGAGGTGGTGTAGTCTGGTGTTGGTGGGTGTCGAGGTGGTGTAGTCTGGTGTGGGTGTCGAGGTGGTGTAGTCTGGTGTTGGTGGGTGTCGAGGTGGTGTAGTCTGGTGTTGGTGGGTGTCGAGGTGGTGTAGTCTGGTGTTGGTGGGTGTCGAGGTGGTGTAGACCGGTGTTGGTGGGTGTTGAGGTGGTGTAGTCTGGAGTGGGTGTTGAGGTGGTGTAGTCTGGTGTTGGTGTCGAGGTGGTGCAAGCTGTATGATGCACTGGTGTTGAGGTGGTGTATTGTGGTGATGGTGGGTGTTGAGGTGGTGTAGTCTGGTGTTGGTGTCGAGGTGGTGTAAGCTGTATGATGCACTGGTGTTGAGGTGGTGTAGTCTGGTGATGGTGGTGTAGTCTGGTGTTGGTGGGTGTTGAGGTGGTGTAGTCTGGAGTGGGTGTTGAGGTGGTGTAGTCTGGTGTTGGTGGGTGTTGAGGTGGTGTAGTCTGGTGTTGGTGTCGAGGTGGTGTAGTCTGGTGTTGGTGTCGAGGTGGTGTAGTCTGGTGTTGGTGTCGAGGTGGTGTAGTCTGGTGTTGGTGTCGAGGTGGTGTAGTCTGGTGTTGGTGGGTGTCGAGGTGGGGTAGTCTGGAGTGGGTGGGTGTCGAGGTGGTGTAGTCTGGAGTGGGTGGGTGTCGAGGTGGTGTAGTCTGGAGTGGGTGGGTGTCGAGGTGGTGTAGTCTGGAGTGGGTGTCGAGGTGGTGTAGTCTGGTGTTGGTGGGTGTCGAGGTGGTGTAGTCTGGTGTTGGTGGGTGTCGAGGTGGTGTAGTCTGGTGTTGGTGTCGAGGTGGTGTAGTCTGGTGGTGGTGTAGTCTGGAGTGGGTGTCGAGGTGGTGTAGTCTGGAGTGGGTGTCGAGGTGTGGTGTAGTCTGGTGTGGGTGTCGAGGTGGTGTAGTCTGGTGTTGGTGGGTGTTGAGGTGGTGTAGTCTGGAGTGGGTGTCGAGGTGGTGTAGTCTGGTGTTGGTGTCGAGGTGGTTTAGTCTGGTGTTGGTGTCGAGGTGGTTTAGACTGGAGTGGGTGGGTGTCGAGGTGGTGTAGTCTGGTGTTGGTGTCGAGGTGGTGTAGTCTGGTGTTGGTGGGTGTCGAGGTGGGGTAGTCTGGAATGGGTGTCGAGGTGGTGTAGTCTGGTGTTGGTGTCGAGGTGGTGTAGTCGAGGTGGTGTAGTCTGGAGTGGGTGTTGAGGTGGTGTTGTCTGGAGTGGGTGTCGAGGTGGTGTAGTCTGGAGTGGGTGTCGAGGTGGTGTAGTCTGGTGTTGGTGTCGAGGTGGTGTAGTCTGGTGTTGGTGTCGAGGTGGTGTAGTCTGGTGTTGGTGTCGAGGTGGTGTAGTCTGGTGTTGGTGTCGAGGTGGTGTAGTCTGGAGTGGGTGTCGAGGTGGTGTAGTCTGGAGTGGGTGTCGAGGTGGTGTAGTCTGGTGTGGGTGTCGAGGTGGTGTAGTCTGGTGTGGGTGTCGAGGTGGTGTAGTCTGGTGTGGGTGTCGAGGTGGTGTAGTCTGGTGTTGGTGTCGAGGTGGTGTAGTCTGGTGTTGGTGTCGAGGTGGTGTAGTCTGGTGTTGGTGGGTGTCGAGGTGGTGTAGTCTGGTGTTGGTGGGTGTCGAGGTGGTGTAGTCTGGTGTTGGTGGGTGTCGAGGTGGTGTAGTCTGGTGTTGGTGGGTGTCGAGGTAGTGTAGTCTGGTGTTGGTGGGTGTCGAGGTGGTGTAGTCTGGTGTTGGTGTCGAGGTGGTGTAGTCTGGAGTGGGTGTCGAGTGGGTGTCGAGGTGGTGTAGTCTGGAGTGGGTGTCGAGGTGGTTTAGTCTGGTGTTGGTGTCGAGGTGGTTTAGTCTGGTGTTGGTGTCGAGGTGGTTTAGTCTGGTGTTGGTGTCGAGGTGGTTTAGTCTGGAGTGGGTGGGTGTCGAGGTGGTGTAGTCTGGTGTTGGTGTCGAGGTGGTGTAGTCTGGTGTTGGTGGGTGTCGAGGTGGTGTAGTCTGGAGTGGGTGGGTGTCGAGGTGGTGTAGTCTGGAGTGGGTGTCGAGGTGGTGTAGTCTGGAGTGGGTGTCGAGGTGGTGTAGTCTGGAGTGAGTGTCGAGGTGGTGTAGTCTGGTGTTGGTGTCGAGGTGGTGTAGTCGAGGTGGTGTAGTCTGGTGTTGGTGTCGAGGTGGTGTAGTCTGGTGTTGGTGTCGAGGTGGTGTAGTCTGGTGTTGGTGTCGAGGTGGTGTAGTCTGGTGTTGGTGTCGAGGTGGTGTAGTCTGGAGTGGGTGTCGAGGTGGTGTAGTCTGGAATGGGTGTCGAGGTGGTGTAGTCTGGTGTTGGTGGGTGTCGAGGTGGTGTAGTCTGGTGTTGGTGGGTGTCGAGGTGGTGTAGTCTGGTGTTGGTGTCGAGGTGGTGTAGTCTGGTGTTGGTGTCGAGGTGGTGTAGTCTGGAGTGGGTGTCGAGTGGGTGTCGAGGTGGTGTTGGTGTCGAGGTGGTGTAGTCTGGAGTGGGTGTCGAGGTGGTGTAGTCTGGAGTGGGTGTCGAGGTGGTGTAGTCTGGTGTGGGTGTCGAGGTGGTGTAGTCTGGTGTGGGTGTCGAGGTGGTGTAGTCTGGTGTTGGTGTCGAGGTGGTGTAGTCTGGTGTTGGTGTCGAGGTGGTGTAGTCTGGTGTGGGTGTCGAGGTGGTGTAGTCTGGTGTGGGTGTCGAGGTGGTGTAGTCTGGAGTGGGTGTCGAGGTGGTGTAGTCTGGAGTGGGTGTCGAGGTGGTGTAGTCTGGTGTTGGTGGGTGTCGAGGTGGTGTAGTCCGGTGTTGGTGTCAAGGTGGTGTAGACCGGTGTTGGTGGGTGTTGAGGTGGTGTAGTCTGGAGTGGGTGTTGAGGTGGTGTAGTCTGGTGTTGGTGTCGAGGTGGTGCAAGCTGTATGATGCACTGGTGTTGAGGTGGTGTATTGTGGTGATGGTGGGTGTTGAGGTGGTGTAGTCTGGTGTTGGTGTCGAGGTGGTGTAAGCTGTATGATGCACTGGTGTTGAGGTGGTGTAGTCTGGTGATGGTGGTGTAGTCTGGTGTTGGTGGGTGTTGAGGTGGTGTAGTCTGGAGTGGGTGTTGAGGTGGTGTAGTCTGGTGTTGGTGGGTGTTGAGGTGGTGTAGTCTGGTGTTGGTGTCGAGGTGGTGTAGTCTGGTGTTGGTGTCGAGGTGGTGTAGTCTGGTGTTGGTGTCGAGGTGGTGTAGTCTGGTGTTGGTGGGTGTCGAGGTGGGGTAGTCTGGAGTGGGTGGGTGTCGAGGTGGTGTAGTCTGGAGTGGGTGGGTGTCGAGGTGGTGTAGTCTGGAGTGGGTGGGTGTCGAGGTGGTGTAGTCTGGAGTGGGTGTCGAGGTGGTGTAGTCTGGTGTTGGTGGGTGTCGAGGTGGTGTAGTCTGGTGTTGGTGGGTGTCGAGGTGGTGTAGTCTGGTGTTGGTGTCGAGGTGGTGTAGTCTGGTGGTGGTGTAGTCTGGAGTGGGTGTCGAGGTGGTGTAGTCTGGAGTGGGTGTCGAGGTGTGGTGTAGTCTGGTGTGGGTGTCGAGGTGGTGTAGTCTGGTGTTGGTGGGTGTTGAGGTGGTGTAGTCTGGAGTGGGTGTCGAGGTGGTGTAGTCTGGTGTTGGTGTCGAGGTGGTTTAGTCTGGTGTTGGTGTCGAGGTGGTTTAGACTGGAGTGGGTGGGTGTCGAGGTGGTGTAGTCTGGTGTTGGTGTCGAGGTGGCGTAGTCTGGTGTTGGTGGGTGTCGAGGTGGGGTAGTCTGGAATGGGTGTCGAGGTGGTGTAGTCTGGTGTTGGTGTCGAGGTGGTGTAGTCGAGGTGGTGTAGTCTGGAGTGGGTGTTGAGGTGGTGTTGTCTGGAGTGGGTGTCGAGGTGGTGTAGTCTGGAGTGGGTGTCGAGGTGGTGTAGTCTGGTGTTGGTGTCGAGGTGGTGTAGTCTGGTGTTGGTGTCGAGGTGGTGTAGTCTGGTGTTGGTGTCGAGGTGGTGTAGTCTGGTGTTGGTGTCGAGGTGGTGTAGTCTGGAGTGGGTGTCGAGGTGGTGTAGTCTGGAGTGGGTGTCGAGGTGGTGTAGTCTGGTGTGGGTGTCGAGGTGGTGTAGTCTGGTGTGGGTGTCGAGGTGGTGTAGTCTGGTGTGGGTGTCGAGGTGGTGTAGTCTGGTGTTGGTGTCGAGGTGGTGTAGTCTGGTGTTGGTGTCGAGGTGGTGTAGTCTGGTGTTGGTGTCGAGGTGGTGTAGTCTGGTGTTGGTGGGTGTCGAGGTGGTGTAGTCTGGTGTTGGTGGGTGTCGAGGTGGTGTAGTCTGGTGTTGGTGGGTGTCGAGGTGGTGTAGTCTGGTGTTGGTGGGTGTCGAGGTGGTGTAGTCTGGTGTTGGTGTCGAGGTGGTGTAGTCTGGAGTGGGTGTCGAGTGGGTGTCGAGGTGGTGTAGTCTGGAGTGGGTGTCGAGGTGGTTTAGTCTGGTGTTGGTGTCGAGGTGGTTTAGTCTGGTGTTGGTGTCGAGGTGGTTTAGTCTGGTGTTGGTGTCGAGGTGGTTTAGTCTGGTGTTGGTGTCGAGGTGGTTTAGTCTGGAGTGGGTGGGTGTCGAGGTGGTGTAGTCTGGTGTTGGTGGGTGTCGAGGTGGTGTAGTCTGGTGTTGGTGGGTGTCGAGGTGGTGTAGTCTGGTGTTGGTGTCGAGGTGGTGTAGTCTGGTGTTGGTGTCGAGGTGGTGTAGTCTGGAGTGGGTGTCGAGTGGGTGTCGAGGTGGTGTAGTCTGGAGTGGGTGTCGAGGTGGTTTAGTCTGGTGTTGGTGTCGAGGTGGTTTAGTCTGGTGTTGGTGTCGAGGTGGTTTAGTCTGGTGTTGGTGTCGAGGTGGTTTAGTCTGGTGTTGGTGTCGAGGTGGTGTAGTCTGGTGTTGGTGTCGAGGTGGTGTAGTCTGGTGTTGGTGGGTGTCGAGGTGGTGTAGTCTGGAGTGGGTGGGTGTCGAGGTGGTGTAGTCTGGAGTGGGTGTCGAGGTGGTGTAGTCTGGAGTGGGTGTCGAGGTGGTGTAGTCTGGAGTGAGTGTCGAGGTGGTGTAGTCTGGTGTTGGTGTCGAGGTGGTGTAGTCGAGGTGGTGTAGTCTGGTGTTGGTGTCGAGGTGGTGTAGTCTGGTGTTGGTGTCGAGGTGGTGTAGTCTGGTGTTGGTGTCGAGGTGGTGTAGTCTGGTGTTGGTGTCGAGGTGGTGTAGTCTGGAGTGGGTGTCGAGGTGGTGTAGTCTGGAATGGGTGTCGAGGTGGTGTAGTCTGGTGTTGGTGGGTGTCGAGGTGGTGTAGTCTGGTGTTGGTGGGTGTCGAGGTGGTGTGGTCTGGTGTTGGTGTCGAGGTGGTGTAGTCTGGTGTTGGTGTCGAGGTGGTGTAGTCTGGAGTGGGTGTCGAGTGGGTGTCGAGGTGGTGTTGGTGTCGAGGTGGTGTAGTCTGGAGTGGGTGTCGAGGTGGTGTAGTCTGGAGTGGGTGTCGAGGTGGTGTAGTCTGGTGTTGGTGGGTGTCGAGGTGGTGTAGTCTGGTGTTGGTGGGTGTCGAGGTGGTGTAGTCTGGTGTTGGTGTCGAGGTGGTGTAGTCTGGTGGTGGTGTAGTCTGGAGTGGGTGTCGAGGTGGTGTAGTCTGGAGTGGGTGTCGAGGTGTGGTGTAGTCTGGTGTGGGTGTCGAGGTGGTGTAGTCTGGTGTTGGTGGGTGTTGAGGTGGTGTAGTCTGGAGTGGGTGTCGAGGTGGTGTAGTCTGGTGTTGGTGTCGAGGTGGTTTAGTCTGGTGTTGGTGTCGAGGTGGTTTAGACTGGAGTGGGTGGGTGTCGAGGTGGTGTAGTCTGGTGTTGGTGTCGAGGTGGTGTAGTCTGGTGTTGGTGGGTGTCGAGGTGGGGTAGTCTGGAATGGGTGTCGAGGTGGTGTAGTCTGGTGTTGGTGTCGAGGTGGTGTAGTCGAGGTGGTGTAGTCTGGAGTGGGTGTTGAGGTGGTGTTGTCTGGAGTGGGTGTCGAGGTGGTGTAGTCTGGAGTGGGTGTCGAGGTGGTGTAGTCTGGTGTTGGTGTCGAGGTGGTGTAGTCTGGTGTTGGTGTCGAGGTGGTGTAGTCTGGTGTTGGTGTCGAGGTGGTGTAGTCTGGTGTTGGTGTCGAGGTGGTGTAGTCTGGAGTGGGTGTCGAGGTGGTGTAGTCTGGAGTGGGTGTCGAGGTGGTGTAGTCTGGTGTGGGTGTCGAGGTGGTGTAGTCTGGTGTGGGTGTCGAGGTGGTGTAGTCTGGTGTGGGTGTCGAGGTGGTGTAGTCTGGTGTTGGTGTCGAGGTGGTGTAGTCTGGTGTTGGTGTCGAGGTGGTGTAGTCTGGTGTTGGTGTCGAGGTGGTGTAGTCTGGTGTTGGTGGGTGTCGAGGTGGTGTAGTCTGGTGTTGGTGGGTGTCGAGGTGGTGTAGTCTGGTGTTGGTGGGTGTCGAGGTGGTGTAGTCTGGTGTTGGTGGGTGTCGAGGTGGTGTAGTCTGGTGTTGGTGTCGAGGTGGTGTAGTCTGGAGTGGGTGTCGAGTGGGTGTCGAGGTGGTGTAGTCTGGAGTGGGTGTCGAGGTGGTTTAGTCTGGTGTTGGTGTCGAGGTGGTTTAGTCTGGTGTTGGTGTCGAGGTGGTTTAGTCTGGTGTTGGTGTCGAGGTGGTTTAGTCTGGTGTTGGTGTCGAGGTGGTTTAGTCTGGAGTGGGTGGGTGTCGAGGTGGTGTAGTCTGGTGTTGGTGTCGAGGTGGTGTAGTCTGGTGTTGGTGGGTGTCGAGGTGGTGTAGTCTGGAGTGGGTGGGTGTCGAGGTGGTGTAGTCTGGAGTGGGTGTCGAGGTGGTGTAGTCTGGAGTGGGTGTCGAGGTGGTGTAGTCTGGAGTGAGTGTCGAGGTGGTGTAGTCTGGTGTTGGTGTCGAGGTGGTGTAGTCGAGGTGGTGTAGTCTGGTGTTGGTGTCGAGGTGGTGTAGTCTGGTGTTGGTGTCGAGGTGGTGTAGTCTGGTGTTGGTGTCGAGGTGGTGTAGTCTGGTGTTGGTGTCGAGGTGGTGTAGTCTGGAGTGGGTGTCGAGGTGGTGTAGTCTGGAATGGGTGTCGAGGTGGTGTAGTCTGGTGTTGGTGGGTGTCGAGGTGGTGTAGTCTGGTGTTGGTGGGTGTCGAGGTGGTGTGGTCTGGTGTTGGTGTCGAGGTGGTGTAGTCTGGTGTTGGTGTCGAGGTGGTGTAGTCTGGAGTGGGTGTCGAGTGGGTGTCGAGGTGGTGTTGGTGTCGAGGTGGTGTAGTCTGGAGTGGGTGTCGAGGTGGTGTAGTCTGGAGTGGGTGTCGAGGTGGTGTAGTCTGGTGTTGGTGTCGAGGTGGTGTAGTCTGGTGTTGGTGTCGAGGTGGTGTAGTCTGGAGTGGGTGTCGAGTGGGTGTCGAGGTGGTGTTGGTGTCGAGGTGGTGTAGTCTGGAGTGGGTGTCGAGGTGGTGTAGTCTGGAGTGGGTGTCGAGGTGGTGTAGTCTGGTGTGGGTGTCGAGGTGGTGTAGTCTGGTGTGGGTGTCGAGGTGGTGTAGTCTGGTGTTGGTGTCGAGGTGGTGTAGTCTGGTGTTGGTGTCGAGGTGGTGTAGTCTGGTGTGGGTGTCGAGGTGGTGTAGTCTGGTGTGGGTGTCGAGGTGGTGTAGTCTGGAGTGGGTGTCGAGGTGGTGTAGTCTGGAGTGGGTGTCGAGGTGGTGTAGTCTGGTGTTGGTGTCGAGGTGGTGTAGTCTGTAGTGGGTGTCGAGTGGGTGCCGAGGTGGTGTAGTCTGGTGTTGGTGTCGAGGTGGTGTAGTCTGGTGTTGGTGTCGAGGTGGTGTAGTCTGGAGTGGGTGTCGAGGTGGTGTAGTCTGGAGTGGGTGTCGAGGTGGTGTAGTCTGGAGTGGGTGTCGAGGTGGTGTAGTCTGGAGTGGGTGTCGAGGTGGTGTAGTCTGGTGTTGGTGTCGAGGTGGTGTAGTCTGGTTTTGGTGTCGAGGTGGTGTAGTCTGGTGTTGGTGGGTGTCGAGGTGGTGTAGTCTGGTGTTGGTGGGTGTCGAGGTGGTGTAGTCTGGTGTTTGTGGGTGTCGAGGTGGTGTAGTCTGGTGTTGGTGGGTGTCGAGGTGGTGTAGTCTGGTGTTGGTGGGTGTCGAGGTGGTGTAGTCTGGTGTTGGTGGGTGTCGAGGTGGTGTAGTCCGGTGTTGGTGTCAAGGTGGTGTAGACTGGTGTTGGTGGGTGTTGAGGTGGTGTAGTCTGGAGTGGGTGTTGAGGTGGTGTAGTCTGGTGTTGGTGTCGAGGTGGTGCAAGCTGTATGATGCACTGGTGTTGAGGTGGTGTATTGTGGTGATGGTGGGTGTTGAGGTGGTGTAGTCTGGTGTTGGTGTCGAGGTGGTGTAAGCTGTATGATGCACTGGTGTTGAGGTGGTGTAGTCTGGTGATGGTGGTGTAGTCTGGTGTTGGTGGGTGTTGAGGTGGTGTAGTCTGGAGTGGGTGTTGAGGTGGTGTAGTCTGGTGTTGGTGGGTGTTGAGGTGGTGTAGTCTGGTGTTGGTGTCGAGGTGGTGTAGTCTGGTGTTGGTGTCGAGGTGGTGTAGTCTGGTGTTGGTGGGTGTCGAGGTGGGGTAGTCTGGAATGGGTGTCGAGGTGGTGTAGTCTGGTGTTGGTGTCGAGGTGGTGTAGTCGAGGTGGTGTAGTCTGGAGTGGGTGTTGAGGTGGTGTTGTCTGGAGTGGGTGTCGAGGTGGTGTAGTCTGGAGTGGGTGTCGAGGTGGTGTAGTCTGGTGTTGGTGTCGAGGTGGTGTAGTCTGGTGTTGGTGTCGAGGTGGTGTAGTCTGGTGTTGGTGTCGAGGTGGTGTAGTCTGGTGTTGGTGTCGAGGTGGTGTAGTCTGGAGTGGGTGTCGAGGTGGTGTAGTCTGGAGTGGGTGTCGAGGTGGTGTAGTCTGGTGTGGGTGTCGAGGTGGTGTAGTCTGGTGTGGGTGTCGAGGTGGTGTAGTCTGGTGTGGGTGTCGAGGTGGTGTAGTCTGGTGTGGGTGTCGAGGTGGTGTAGTCTGGTGTTGGTGTCGAGGTGGTGTAGTCTGGTGTTGGTGGGTGTCGAGGTGGTGTAGTCTGGTGTTGGTGGGTGTCGAGGTGGTGTAGTCTGGTGTTGGTGGGTGTCGAGGTGGTGTAGTCTGGTGTTGGTGGGTGTCGAGGTGGTGTAGTCTGGTGTTGGTGTCGAGGTGGTGTAGTCTGGAGTGGGTGTCGAGTGGGTGTCGAGGTGGTGTAGTCTGGAGTGGGTGTCGAGGTGGTTTAGTCTGGTGTTGGTGTCGAGGTGGTTTAGTCTGGTGTTGGTGTCGAGGTGGTTTAGTCTGGAGTGGGTGGGTGTCGAGGTGGTGTAGTCTGGTGTTGGTGTCGAGGTGGTGTAGTCTGGTGTTGGTGGGTGTCGAGGTGGTGTAGTCTGGAGTGGGTGGGTGTCGAGGTGGTGTAGTCTGGAGTGGGTGTCGAGGTGGTGTAGTCTGGAGTGGGTGTCGAGGTGGTGTAGTCTGGAGTGAGTGTCGAGGTGGTGTAGTCTGGTGTTGGTGTCGAGGTGGTGTAGTCGAGGTGGTGTAGTCTGGTGTTGGTGTCGAGGTGGTGTAGTCTGGTGTTGGTGTCGAGGTGGTGTAGTCTGGAGTGGGTGTCGAGGTGGTGTAGTCTGGAGTGGGTGTCGAGGTGGTGTAGTCTGGTGTTGGTGTCGAGGTGGTGTAGTCTGGTGTTGGTGTCGAGGTGGTGTAGTCTGGTGTTGGTGTCGAGGTGGTGTAGTCTGGTGTTGGTGGGTGTCGAGGTGGTGTAGTCTGGTGTTGGTGGGTGTCGAGGTGGTGTAGTCTGGTGTTGGTGGGTGTCGAGGTGGTGTAGTCTGGTGTGGGTGTCGAGGTGGTGTAGTCTGGTGTTGGTGGGTGTCGAGGTGGTGTAGTCCGGTGTTGGTGTCAAGGTGGTGTAGACCGGTGTTGGTGGGTGTTGAGGTGGTGTAGTCTGGAGTGGGTGTTGAGGTGGTGTAGTCTGGTGTTGGTGTCGAGGTGGTGCAAGCTGTATGATGCACTGGTGTTGAGGTGGTGTATTGTGGTGATGGTGGGTGTTGAGGTGGTGTAGTCTGGTGTTGGTGTCGAGGTGGTGTAAGCTGTATGATGCACTGGTGTTGAGGTGGTGTAGTCTGGTGATGGTGGTGTAGTCTGGTGTTGGTGGGTGTTGAGGTGGTGTAGTCTGGAGTGGGTGTTGAGGTGGTGTAGTCTGGTGTTGGTGGGTGTTGAGGTGGTGTAGTCTGGTGTTGGTGTCGAGGTGGTGTAGTCTGGTGTTGGTGTCGAGGTGGTGTAGTCTGGTGTTGGTGTCGAGGTGGTGTAGTCTGGTGTTGGTGTCGAGGTGGTGTAGTCTGGTGTTGGTGGGTGTCGAGGTGGGGTAGTCTGGAGTGGGTGGGTGTCGAGGTGGTGTAGTCTGGAGTGGGTGGGTGTCGAGGTGGTGTAGTCTGGAGTGGGTGGGTGTCGAGGTGGTGTAGTCTGGAGTGGGTGTCGAGGTGGTGTAGTCTGGTGTTGGTGGGTGTCGAGGTGGTGTAGTCTGGTGTTGGTGGGTGTCGAGGTGGTGTAGTCTGGTGTTGGTGTCGAGGTGGTGTAGTCTGGTGGTGGTGTAGTCTGGAGTGGGTGTCGAGGTGGTGTAGTCTGGAGTGGGTGTCGAGGTGTGGTGTAGTCTGGTGTGGGTGTCGAGGTGGTGTAGTCTGGTGTTGGTGGGTGTTGAGGTGGTGTAGTCTGGAGTGGGTGTCGAGGTGGTGTAGTCTGGTGTTGGTGTCGAGGTGGTTTAGTCTGGTGTTGGTGTCGAGGTGGTTTAGACTGGAGTGGGTGGGTGTCGAGGTGGTGTAGTCTGGTGTTGGTGTCGAGGTGGTGTAGTCTGGTGTTGGTGGGTGTCGAGGTGGGGTAGTCTGGAATGGGTGTCGAGGTGGTGTAGTCTGGTGTTGGTGTCGAGGTGGTGTAGTCTGGAGTGGGTGTTGAGGTGGTGTTGTCTGGAGTGGGTGTCGAGGTGGTGTAGTCTGGAGTGGGTGTCGAGGTGGTGTAGTCTGGTGTTGGTGTCGAGGTGGTGTAGTCTGGTGTTGGTGTCGAGGTGGTGTAGTCTGGTGTTGGTGTCGAGGTGGTGTAGTCTGGAGTGGGTGTCGAGGTGGTGTAGTCTGGAGTGGGTGTCGAGGTGGTGTAGTCTGGTGTGGGTGTCGAGGTGGTGTAGTCTGGTGTGGGTGTCGAGGTGGTGTAGTCTGATGTGGGTGTCGAGGTGGTGTAGTCTGGTGTTGGTGTCGAGGTGGTGTAGTCTGGTGTTGGTGTCGAGGTGGTGTAGTCTGGTGTTGGTGTCGAGGTGGTGTAGTCTGGTGTTGGTGGGTGTCGAGGTGGTGTAGTCTGGTGTTGGTGGGTGTCGAGGTGGTGTAGTCTGGTGTTGGTGGGTGTCGAGGTGGTGTAGTCTGGTGTTGGTGTCGAGGTGGTGTAGTCTGGAGTGGGTGTCGAGTGGGTGTCGAGGTGGTGTAGTCTGGAGTGGGTGTCGAGGTGGTTTAGTCTGGTGTTGGTGTCGAGGTGGTTTAGTCTGGTGTTGGTGTCGAGGTGGTTTAGTCTGGAGTGGGTGGGTGTCGAGGTGGTGTAGTCTGGTGTTGGTGTCGAGGTGGTGTAGTCTGGTGTTGGTGGGTGTCGAGGTGGTGTAGTCTGGAGTGGGTGGGTGTCGAGGTGGTGTAGTCTGGAGTGGGTGTCGAGGTGGTGTAGTCTGGAGTGGGTGTCGAGGTGGTGTAGTCTGGAGTGAGTGTCGAGGTGGTGTAGTCTGGTGTTGGTGTCGAGGTGGTGTAGTCGAGGTGGTGTAGTCTGGTGTTGGTGTCGAGGTGGTGTAGTCTGGTGTTGGTGTCGAGGTGGTGTAGTCTGGTGTTGGTGTCGAGGTGGTGTAGTCTGGTGTTGGTGTCGAGGTGGTGTAGTCTGGAGTGGGTGTCGAGGTGGTGTAGTCTGGAATGGGTGTCGAGGTGGTGTAGTCTGGTGTTGGTGGGTGTCGAGGTGGTGTAGTCTGGTGTTGGTGGGTGTCGAGGTGGTGTAGTCTGGTGTTGGTGTCGAGGTGGTGTAGTCTGGTGTTGGTGTCGAGGTGGTGTAGTCTGGTGTTGGTGTCGAGGTGGTGTAGTCTGGAGTGGGTGTCGAGTGGGTGTCGAGGTGGTGTTGGTGTCGAGGTGGTGTAGTCTGGAGTGGGTGTCGAGGTGGTGTAGTCTGGAGTGGGTGTCGAGGTGGTGTAGTCTGGTGTGGGTGTCGAGGTGGTGTAGTCTGGTGTGGGTGTCGAGGTGGTGTAGTCTGGTGTGGGTGTCGAGGTGGTGTAGTCTGGTGTTGGTGTCGAGGTGGTGTAGTCTGGTGTTGGTGTCGAGGTGGTGTAGTCTGGTGTGGGTGTCGAGGTGGTGTAGTCTGGTGTGGGTGTCGAGGTGGTGTAGTCTGGAGTGGGTGTCGAGGTGGTGTAGTCTGGAGTGGGTGTCGAGGTGGTGTAGTCTGGAGTGGGTGTCGAGGTGGTGTAGTCTGGAGTGGGTGTCGAGGTGGTGTAGTCTGGTGTTGGTGTCGAGGTGGTGTAGTCTGGAGTGGGTGTCGAGGTGGTGTAGTCTGGAGTGGGTGTCGAGGTGGTGTAGTCTGGAGTGGGTGTCGAGGTGGTGTAGTCTGGAGTGGGTGTCGAGGTGGTGTAGTCTGGTGTTGGTGTCGAGGTGGTGTAGTCTGGTTTTGGTGTCGAGGTGGTGTAGTCTGGTGTTGGTGGGTGTCGAGGTGGTGTAGTCTGGTGTTGGTGGGTGTCGAGGTGGTGTAGTCTGGTGTTGGTGGGTGTCGAGGTGGTGTAGTCTGGTGTTGGTGGGTGTCGAGGTGGTGTAGTCTGGTGTTGGTGGGTGTCGAGGTGGTGTAGTCTGGTGTTGGTGGGTGTCGAGGTGGTGTAGTCCGGTGTTGGTGTCAAGGTGGTGTAGACTGGTGTTGGTGGGTGTTGAGGTGGTGTAGTCTGGAGTGGGTGTTGAGGTGGTGTAGTCTGGTGTTGGTGTCGAGGTGGTGCAAGCTGTATGATGCACTGGTGTTGAGGTGGTGTATTGTGGTGATGGTGGGTGTTGAGGTGGTGTAGTCTGGTGTTGGTGTCGAGGTGGTGTAAGCTGTATGATGCACTGGTGTTGAGGTGGTGTAGTCTGGTGATGGTGGTGTAGTCTGGTGTTGGTGGGTGTTGAGGTGGTGTAGTCTGGAGTGGGTGTTGAGGTGGTGTAGTCTGGTGTTGGTGGGTGTTGAGGTGGTGTAGTCTGGTGTTGGTGTCGAGGTGGTGTAGTCTGGTGTTGGTGTCGAGGTGGTGTAGTCTGGTGTTGGTGGGTGTCGAGGTGGGGTAGTCTGGAATGGGTGTCGAGGTGGTGTAGTCTGGTGTTGGTGTCGAGGTGGTGTAGTCGAGGTGGTGTAGTCTGGAGTGGGTGTTGAGGTGGTGTTGTCTGGAGTGGGTGTCGAGGTGGTGTAGTCTGGTGTTGGTGTCGAGGTGGTGTAGTCTGGTGTTGGTGTCGAGGTGGTGTAGTCTGGTGTTGGTGTCGAGGTGGTGTAGTCTGGTGTTGGTGTCGAGGTGGTGTAGTCTGGTGTTGGTGTCGAGGTGGTGTAGTCTGGAGTGGGTGTCGAGGTGGTGTAGTCTGGTGTGGGTGTCGAGGTGGTGTAGTCTGGTGTGGGTGTCGAGGTGGTGTAGTCTGGTGTGGGTGTCGAGGTGGTGTAGTCTGGTGTGGGTGTCGAGGTGGTGTAGTCTGGTGTTGGTGTCGAGGTGGTGTAGTCTGGTGTTGGTGGGTGTCGAGGTGGTGTAGTCTGGTGTTGGTGGGTGTCGAGGTGGTGTAGTCTGGTGTTGGTGGGTGTCGAGGTGGTGTAGTCTGGTGTTGGTGTCGAGGTGGTGTAGTCTGGAGTGGGTGTCGAGTGGGTGTCGAGGTGGTGTAGTCTGGAGTGGGTGTCGAGGTGGTTTAGTCTGGTGTTGGTGTCGAGGTGGTTTAGTCTGGTGTTGGTGTTGAGGTGGTTTAGTCTGGAGTGGGTGGGTGTCGAGGTGGTGTAGTCTGGTGTTGGTGTCGAGGTGGTGTAGTCTGGTGTTGGTGGGTGTCGAGGTGGTGTAGTCTGGAGTGGGTGGGTGTCGAGGTGGTGTAGTCTGGAGTGGGTGTCGAGGTGGTGTAGTCTGGAGTGGGTGTTGAGGTGGTGTAGTCTGGAGTGAGTGTCGAGGTGGTGTAGTCTGGTGTTGGTGTCGAGGTGGTGTAGTCGAGGTGGTGTAGTCTGGTGTTGGTGTCGAGGTGGTGTAGTCTGGTGTTGGTGTCGAGGTGGTGTAGTCTGGTGTTGGTGTCGAGGTGGTGTAGTCTGGTGTTGGTGGGTGTCGAGGTGGTGTAGTCTGGAGTGGGTGGGTGTCGAGGTGGTGTAGTCTGGAGTGGGTGTCGAGGTGGTGTAGTCTGGAGTGGGTGTCGAGGTGGTGTAGTCTGGAGTGAGTGTCGAGGTGGTGTAGTCTGGTGTTGGTGTCGAGGTGGTGTAGTCGAGGTGGTGTAGTCTGGTGTTGGTGTCGAGGTGGTGTAGTCTGGTGTTGGTGTCGAGGTGGTGTAGTCTGGTGTTGGTGTCGAGGTGGTGTAGTCTGGTGTTGGTGTCGAGGTGGTGTAGTCTGGAGTGGGTGTCGAGGTGGTGTAGTCTGGAATGGGTGTCGAGGTGGTGTAGTCTGGTGTTGGTGGGTGTCGAGGTGGTGTAGTCTGGTGTTGGTGGGTGTCGAGGTGGTG
This sequence comes from Brachyhypopomus gauderio, assembly GCF_052324685.1. Lineage (NCBI taxonomy): Eukaryota > Metazoa > Chordata > Actinopteri > Gymnotiformes > Hypopomidae > Brachyhypopomus > Brachyhypopomus gauderio. The sequence goes on from NC_135212.1 coordinate 2,017,057, forward strand.
TAGTCTGGTGTTGGTGTCGAGGTGGTGTAGTCTGGTGTTGGTGTCGAGGTGGTGTAGTCTGGTGTTGGTGTCGAGGTGGTGTAGTCTGGAGTGGGTGTCGAGTGGGTGTCGAGGTGGTGTTGGTGTCGAGGTGGTGTAGTCTGGAGTGGGTGTCGAGGTGGTGTAGTCTGGAGTGGGTGTCGAGGTGGTGTAGTCTGGAGTGGGTGTCGAGGTGGTGTAGTCTGGTGTGGGTGTCGAGGTGGTGTAGTCTGGTGTTGGTGTCGAGGTGGTGTAGTCTGGTGTTGGTGTCGAGGTGGTGTAGTCTGGTGTGGGTGTCGAGGTGGTGTAGTCTGGAGTGGGTGTCGAGGTGGTGTAGTCTGGAGTGGGTGTCGAGGTGGTGTAGTCTGGAGTGGGTGTCGAGGTGGTGTAGTCTGGTGTTGGTGTCGAGGTGGTGTAGTCTGTAGTGGGTGTCGAGTGGGTGCCGAGGTGGTGTAGTCTGGTGTTGGTGTCGAGGTGGTGTAGTCTGGTGTTGGTGTCGAGGTGGTGTAGTCTGGAGTGGGTGTCGAGGTGGTGTAGTCTGGAGTGGGTGTCGAGGTGGTGTAGTCTGGAGTGGGTGTCGAGGTGGTGTAGTCTGGAGTGGGTGTCGAGGTGGTGTAGTCTGGTGTTGGTGTCGAGGTGGTGTAGTCTGGTTTTGGTGTCGAGGTGGTGTAGTCTGGTGTTGGTGGGTGTCGAGGTGGTGTAGTCTGGTGTTGGTGGGTGTCGAGGTGGTGTAGTCTGGTGTTGGTGGGTGTCGAGGTGGTGTAGTCTGGTGTTGGTGGGTGTCGAGGTGGTGTAGTCTGGTGTTGGTGGGTGTCGAGGTGGTGTAGTCTGGTGTTGGTGGGTGTCGAGGTGGTGTAGTCCGGTGTTGGTGTCAAGGTGGTGTAGACTGGTGTTGGTGGGTGTTGAGGTGGTGTAGTCTGGAGTGGGTGTTGAGGTGGTGTAGTCTGGTGTTGGTGTCGAGGTGGTGCAAGCTGTATGATGCACTGGTGTTGAGGTGGTGTATTGTGGTGATGGTGGGTGTTGAGGTGGTGTAGTCTGGTGTTGGTGTCGAGGTGGTGTAAGCTGTATGATGCACTGGTGTTGAGGTGGTGTAGTCTGGTGATGGTGGTGTAGTCTGGTGTTGGTGGGTGTTGAGGTGGTGTAGTCTGGAGTGGGTGTTGAGGTGGTGTAGTCTGGTGTTGGTGGGTGTTGAGGTGGTGTAGTCTGGTGTTGGTGTCGAGGTGGTGTAGTCTGGTGTTGGTGTCGAGGTGGTGTAGTCTGGTGTTGGTGGGTGTCGAGGTGGGGTAGTCTGGAATGGGTGTCGAGGTGGTGTAGTCTGGTGTTGGTGTCGAGGTGGTGTAGTCGAGGTGGTGTAGTCTGGAGTGGGTGTTGAGGTGGTGTTGTCTGGAGTGGGTGTCGAGGTGGTGTAGTCTGGAGTGGGTGTCGAGGTGGTGTAGTCTGGTGTTGGTGTCGAGGTGGTGTAGTCTGGTGTTGGTGTCGAGGTGGTGTAGTCTGGTGTTGGTGTCGAGGTGGTGTAGTCTGGTGTTGGTGTCGAGGTGGTGTAGTCTGGAGTGGGTGTCGAGGTGGTGTAGTCTGGAGTGGGTGTCGAGGTGGTGTAGTCTGGTGTGGGTGTCGAGGTGGTGTAGTCTGGTGTGGGTGTCGAGGTGGTGTAGTCTGGTGTGGGTGTCGAGGTGGTGTAGTCTGGTGTTGGTGTCGAGGTGGTGTAGTCTGGTGTTGGTGGGTGTCGAGGTGGTGTAGTCTGGTGTTGGTGGGTGTCGAGGTGGTGTAGTCTGGTGTTGGTGGGTGTCGAGGTGGTGTAGTCTGGTGTTGGTGTCGAGGTGGTGTAGTCTGGAGTGGGTGTCGAGTGGGTGTCGAGGTGGTGTAGTCTGGAGTGGGTGTCGAGGTGGTTTAGTCTGGTGTTGGTGTCGAGGTGGTTTAGTCTGGTGTTGGTGTCGAGGTGGTTTAGTCTGGAGTGGGTGGGTGTCGAGGTGGTGTAGTCTGGTGTTGGTGTCGAGGTGGTGTAGTCTGGTGTTGGTGGGTGTCGAGGTGGTGTAGTCTGGAGTGGGTGGGTGTCGAGGTGGTGTAGTCTGGAGTGGGTGTCGAGGTGGTGTAGTCTGGAGTGGGTGTCGAGGTGGTGTAGTCTGGAGTGAGTGTCGAGGTGGTGTAGTCTGGTGTTGGTGTCGAGGTGGTGTAGTCGAGGTGGTGTAGTCTGGTGTTGGTGTCGAGGTGGTGTAGTCTGGTGTTGGTGTCGAGGTGGTGTAGTCTGGTGTTGGTGTCGAGGTGGTGTAGTCTGGTGTTGGTGTCGAGGTGGTGTAGTCTGGAGTGGGTGTCGAGGTGGTGTAGTCTGGAATGGGTGTCGAGGTGGTGTAGTCTGGTGTTGGTGGGTGTCGAGGTGGTGTAGTCTGGTGTTGGTGGGTGTCGAGGTGGTGTAGTCTGGTGTTGGTGTCGAGGTGGTGTAGTCTGGTGTTGGTGTCGAGGTGGTGTAGTCTGGAGTGGGTGTCGAGGTGGTGTAGTCTGGTGTTGGTGGGTGTCGAGGTGGTGTAGTCTGGTGTTGGTGGGTGTCGAGGTGGTGTAGTCTGGTGTTGGTGTCGAGGTGGTGTAGTCTGGTGTTGGTGTCGAGGTGGTGTAGTCTGGAGTGGGTGTCGAGTGGGTGTCGAGGTGGTGTTGGTGTCGAGGTGGTGTAGTCTGGAGTGGGTGTCGAGGTGGTGTAGTCTGGAGTGGGTGTCGAGGTGGTGTAGTCTGGTGTGGGTGTCGAGGTGGTGTAGTCTGGTGTGGGTGTCGAGGTGGTGTAGTCTGGTGTGGGTGTCGAGGTGGTGTAGTCTGGTGTTGGTGTCGAGGTGGTGTAGTCTGGTGTTGGTGTCGAGGTGGTGTAGTCTGGAGTGGGTGTCGAGGTGGTGTAGTCTGGAGTGGGTGTCGAGGTGGTGTAGTCTGGAGTGGGTGTCGAGGTGGTGTAGTCTGGTGTGGGTGTCGAGGTGGTGTAGTCTGGTGTGGGTGTCGAGGTGGTGTAGTCTGGAGTGGGTGTCGAGGTGGTGTAGTCTGGAGTGGGTGTCGAGGTGGTGTAGTCTGGTGTGGGTGTCGAGGTGGTGTAGTCTGTAGTGGGTGTCGAGTGGGTGCCGAGGTGGTGTAGTCTGGTGTTGGTGTCGAGGTGGTGTAGTCTGGTGTTGGTGTCGAGGTGGTGTAGTCTGGAGTGGGTGTCGAGGTGGTGTAGTCTGGAGTGGGTGTCGAGGTGGTGTAGTCTGGAGTGGGTGTCGAGGTGGTGTAGTCTGGAGTGGGTGTCGAGGTGGTGTAGTCTGGTGTTGGTGTCGAGGTGGTGTAGTCTGGTTTTGGTGTCGAGGTGGTGTAGTCTGGTGTTGGTGGGTGTCGAGGTGGTGTAGTCTGGTGTTGGTGGGTGTCGAGGTGGTGTAGTCTGGTGTTGGTGGGTGTCGAGGTGGTGTAGTCTGGTGTTGGTGGGTGTCGAGGTGGTGTAGTCTGGTGTTGGTGGGTGTCGAGGTGGTGTAGTCCGGTGTTGGTGTCAAGGTGGTGTAGACTGGTGTTGGTGGGTGTTGAGGTGGTGTAGTCTGGAGTGGGTGTTGAGGTGGTGTAGTCTGGTGTTGGTGTCGAGGTGGTGCAAGCTGTATGATGCACTGGTGTTGAGGTGGTGTATTGTGGTGATGGTGGGTGTTGAGGTGGTGTAGTCTGGTGTTGGTGTCGAGGTGGTGTAAGCTGTATGATGCACTGGTGTTGAGGTGGTGTAGTCTGGTGATGGTGGTGTAGTCTGGTGTTGGTGGGTGTTGAGGTGGTGTAGTCTGGAGTGGGTGTTGAGGTGGTGTAGTCTGGTGTTGGTGGGTGTTGAGGTGGTGTAGTCTGGTGTTGGTGTCGAGGTGGTGTAGTCTGGTGTTGGTGTCGAGGTGGTGTAGTCTGGTGTTGGTGTCGAGGTGGTGTAGTCTGGTGTTGGTGTCGAGGTGGTGTAGTCTGGAGTGGGTGTCGAGGTGGTGTAGTCTGGAATGGGTGTCGAGGTGGTGTAGTCTGGTGTTGGTGGGTGTCGAGGTGGTGTAGTCTGGTGTTGGTGGGTGTCGAGGTGGTGTAGTCTGGTGTTGGTGTCGAGGTGGTGTAGTCTGGAGTGGGTGTCGAGTGGGTGTCGAGGTGGTGTAGTCTGGAGTGGGTGTCGAGGTGGTTTAGTCTGGTGTTGGTGTCGAGGTGGTTTAGTCTGGTGTTGGTGTCGAGGTGGTTTAGTCTGGAGTGGGTGGGTGTCGAGGTGGTGTAGTCTGGTGTTGGTGTCGAGGTGGTGTAGTCTGGTGTTGGTGTCGAGGTGGTGTAGTCTGGAGTGGGTGGGTGTCGAGGTGGTGTAGTCTGGAGTGGGTGGGTGTCGAGGTGGTGTAGTCTGGAGTGGGTGTCGAGGTGGTGTAGTCTGGAGTGGGTGTCGAGGTGGTGTAGTCTGGAGTGAGTGTCGAGGTGGTGTAGTCTGGTGTTGGTGTCGAGGTGGTGTAGTCGAGGTGGTGTAGTCTGGTGGTGGTGTAGTCGAGGTGGTGTAGTCTGGTGTTGGTGTCGAGGTGGTGTAGTCTGGTGTTGGTGTCGAGGTGGTGTAGTCTGGTGTTGGTGTCGAGGTGGTGTAGTCTGGTGTTGGTGGGTGTCGAGGTGGTGTAGTCTGGTGTTGGTGGGTGTCGAGGTGGTGTAGTCTGGTGTTGGTGGGTGTCGAGGTGGTGTAGTCTGGTGTTGGTGGGTGTCGAGGTGGTGTAGTCTGGTGTTGGTGGGTGTCGAGGTGGTGTAGTCTGGTGTTGGTGGGTGTCGAGGTGGTGTAGTCCGGTGTTGGTGTCAAGGTGGTGTAGACTGGTGTTGGTGGGTGTTGAGGTGGTGTAGTCTGGAGTGGGTGTTGAGGTGGTGTAGTCTGGTGTTGGTGTCGAGGTGGTGCAAGCTGTATGATGCACTGGTGTTGAGGTGGTGTATTGTGGTGATGGTGGGTGTTGAGGTGGTGTAGTCTGGTGTTGGTGTCGAGGTGGTGTAAGCTGTATGATGCACTGGTGTTGAGGTGGTGTAGTCTGGTGATGGTGGTGTAGTCTGGTGTTGGTGGGTGTTGAGGTGGTGTAGTCTGGAGTGGGTGTTGAGGTGGTGTAGTCTGGTGTTGGTGGGTGTTGAGGTGGTGTAGTCTGGTGTTGGTGTCGAGGTGGTGTAGTCTGGTGTTGGTGTCGAGGTGGTGTAGTCTGGTGTTGGTGTCGAGGTGGTGTAGTCTGGTGTTGGTGTCGAGGTGGTGTAGTCTGGAGTGGGTGTCGAGGTGGTGTAGTCTGGAATGGGTGTCGAGGTGGTGTAGTCTGGTGTTGGTGGGTGTCGAGGTGGTGTAGTCTGGTGTTGGTGGGTGTCGAGGTGGTGTAGTCTGGTGTTGGTGTCGAGGTGGTGTAGTCTGGAGTGGGTGTCGAGTGGGTGTCGAGGTGGTGTAGTCTGGAGTGGGTGTCGAGGTGGTTTAGTCTGGTGTTGGTGTCGAGGTGGTTTAGTCTGGTGTTGGTGTCGAGGTGGTTTAGTCTGGAGTGGGTGGGTGTCGAGGTGGTGTAGTCTGGTGTTGGTGTCGAGGTGGTGTAGTCTGGTGTTGGTGTCGAGGTGGTGTAGTCTGGAGTGGGTGGGTGTCGAGGTGGTGTAGTCTGGAGTGGGTGGGTGTCGAGGTGGTGTAGTCTGGAGTGGGTGTCGAGGTGGTGTAGTCTGGAGTGGGTGTCGAGGTGGTGTAGTCTGGAGTGAGTGTCGAGGTGGTGTAGTCTGGTGTTGGTGTCGAGGTGGTGTAGTCGAGGTGGTGTAGTCTGGTGGTGGTGTAGTCGAGGTGGTGTAGTCTGGTGTTGGTGTCGAGGTGGTGTAGTCTGGTGTTGGTGTCGAGGTGGTGTAGTCTGGTGTTGGTGTCGAGGTGGTGTAGTCTGGTGTTGGTGGGTGTCGAGGTGGTGTAGTCTGGTGTTGGTGGGTGTCGAGGTGGTGTAGTCTGGTGTTGGTGTCGAGGTGGTGTAGTCTGGAGTGGGTGTCGAGTGGGTGTCGAGGTGGTGTAGTCTGGAGTGGGTGTCGAGGTGGTTTAGTCTGGTGTTGGTGTCGAGGTGGTTTAGTCTGGTGTTGGTGTCGAGGTGGTTTAGTCTGGAGTGGGTGGGTGTCGAGGTGGTGTAGTCTGGTGTTGGTGTCGAGGTGGTGTAGTCTGGTGTTGGTGGGTGTCGAGGTGGTGTAGTCTGGAGTGGGTGGGTGTCGAGGTGGTGTAGTCTGGAGTGGGTGTCGAGGTGGTGTAGTCTGGAGTGGGTGTCGAGGTGGTGTAGTCTGGAGTGAGTGTCGAGGTGGTGTAGTCTGGTGTTGGTGGGTGTCGAGGTGGTGTAGTCTGGAGTGGGTGTCGAGGTGGTGTAGTCTGGAGTGGGTGTCGAGGTGGTGTAGTCTGGTGTTGGTGGGTGTCGAGGTGGTGTAGTCTGGTGTTGGTGGGTGTCGAGGTGGTGTAGTCTGGTGTTGGTGTCGAGGTGGTGTAGTCTGGTGGTGGTGTAGTCTGGAGTGGGTGTCGAGGTGGTGTAGTCTGGAGTGGGTGTCGAGGTGGTGTAGTCTGGTGTGGGTGTCGAGGTGGTGTAGTCTGGTGTTGGTGTCGAGGTGGTGTAGTCTGGTGTTGGTGGGTGTTGAGGTGGTGTAGTCTGGAGTGGGTGTCGAGGTGGTGTAGTCTGGTGTTGGTGTCGAGGTGGTGTAGTCTGGTGTTGGTGTCGAGGTGGTTTAGACTGGAGTGGGTGGGTGTCGAGGTGGTGTAGTCTGGTGTTGGTGTAGAGGTGGTGTAGTCTGGTGTTGGTGGGTGTCGAGGTGGGGTAGTCTGGAGTGGGTGGGTGTCGAGGTGGTGTAGTCTGGAGTGGGTGGGTGTCGAGGAGGTGTAGTCTGGAATGGGTGTCGAGGTGGTGTAGTCTGGTGTTGGTGTCGAGGTGGTGTAGTCGAGGTGGTGTAGTCTGGAGTGGGTGTTGAGGTGGTGTTGTCTGGAGTGGGTGTCGAGGTGGTGTAGTCTGGAGTGGGTGTCGAGGTGGTGTAGTCTGGAGTGGGTGTCGAGGTGGTGTAGTCTGGTGTTGGTGTCGAGGTGGTGTAGTCTGGTGTTGGTGTCGAGGTGGTGTAGTCTGGTGTTGGTGTCGAGGTGGTGTAGTCTGGTGTTGGTGTCGAGGTGGTGTAGTCTGGAGTGGGTGTCGAGGTGGTGTAGTCTGGAGTGGGTGTCGAGGTGGTGTAGTCTGGAGTGGGTGTCGAGGTGGTGTAGTCTGGTGTGGGTGTCGAGGTGGTGTAGTCTGGTGTGGGTGTCGAGGTGGTGTAGTCTGGTGTTGGTGTCGAGGTGGTGTAGTCTGGTGTTGGTGGGTGTCGAGGTGGTGTAGTCTGGTGTTGGTGGGTGTCGAGGTGGTGTAGTCTGGTGTTGGTGTCGAGGTGGTGTAGTCTGGAGTGGGTGTCGAGTGGGTGTCGAGGTGGTGTAGTCTGGAGTGGGTGTCGAGGTGGTTTAGTCTGGTGTTGGTGTCGAGGTGGTTTAGTCTGGTGTTGGTGTCGAGGTGGTTTAGTCTGGAGTGGGTGGGTGTCGAGGTGGTGTAGTCTGGTGTTGGTGTCGAGGTGGTGTAGTCTGGTGTTGGTGTTGAGGTGGTGTAGTCTGGAGTGGGTGGGTGTCGAGGTGGTGTAGTCTGGAGTGGGTGGGTGTCGAGGTGGTGTAGTCTGGAGTGGGTGTCGAGGTGGTGTAGTCTGGAGTGGGTGTCGAGGTGGTGTAGTCTGGAGTGAGTGTCGAGGTGGTGTAGTCTGGTGTTGGTGTCGAGGTGGTGTAGTCGAGGTGGTGTAGTCTGGTGGTGGTGTAGTCGAGGTGGTGTAGTCTGGTGTTGGTGTCGAGGTGGTGTAGTCTGGTGTTGGTGTCGAGGTGGTGTAGTCTGGTGTTGGTGTCGAGGTGGTGTAGTCTGGTGTTGGTGGGTGTCGAGGTGGTGTAGTCTGGTGTTGGTGGGTGTCGAGGTGGTGTAGTCTGGTGTTGGTGTCGAGGTGGTGTAGTCTGGAGTGGGTGTCGAGTGGGTGTCGAGGTGGTGTAGTCTGGAGTGGGTGTCGAGGTGGTTTAGTCTGGTGTTGGTGTCGAGGTGGTTTAGTCTGGTGTTGGTGTCGAGGTGGTTTAGTCTGGAGTGGGTGGGTGTCGAGGTGGTGTAGTCTGGTGTTGGTGTCGAGGTGGTGTAGTCTGGTGTTGGTGGGTGTCGAGGTGGTGTAGTCTGGAGTGGGTGGGTGTCGAGGTGGTGTAGTCTGGAGTGGGTGTCGAGGTGGTGTAGTCTGGTGTTGGTGTCGAGGTGGTGTAGTTGAGGTGGTGTAGTCTGGTGTTGGTGTCGAGGTGGTGTAGTCTGGTGTTGGTGTCGAGGTGGTGTAGTCTGGTGTTGGTGGGTGTCGAGGTGGTGTAGTCTGGTGTTGGTGGGTGTCGAGGTGGTGTAGTCTGGTGTTGGTGGATGTCGAGGTGGTGTAGTCTGGTGTTGGTGTCGAGGTGGTGTAGTCTGGTGTTGGTGGGTGTCGAGGTGGTGTAGTCTGGTGTTGGTGGGTGTCGAGGTGGTGTAGTCTGGTGTTGGTGGGTGTCGAGGTGGTGTAGTCTGGTGTTGGTGGGTGTCGAGGTGGTGTAGTCTGGTATGGGTGTCGAGGTGGTGTAGTCTGGAGTGGGTGTCGAGGTGGTGTAGTCTGGAGTGGGTGTCGAGGTGGTGTAGTCTGGAGTGGGTGTCGAGGTGGTGTAGTCTGGTGTTGGTGTCGAGGTGGTGTAGTCTGGAGTGGGTGGGTGTCGAGGTGGTGTAGTCTGGTGTTGGTGTCGAGGTGGTGTAGTCTGGTGTTGGTGGGTGTCGAGGTGGTGTAGTCTGGAGTGGGTGGGTGTCGAGGTGGTGTAGTCTGGAGTGGGTGTCGAGGTGGTGTAGTCTGGAGTGGGTGTCGAGGTGGTGTAGTCTGGAGTGAGTGTCGAGGTGGTGTAGTCTGGTGTTGGTGGGTGTCGAGGTGGTGTAGTCTGGTGTTGGTGGGTGTCGAGGTGGTGTAGTCTGGTATGGGTGTCGAGGTGGTGTAGTCTGGAGTGGGTGTCGAGGTGGTGTAGTCTGGAGTGGGTGTCGAGGTGGTGTAGTCTGGAGTGGGTGTCGAGGTGGTGTAGTCTGGAGTGGGTGTCGAGGTGGTGTAGTCTGGTGTTGGTGTCGAGGTGGTGTAGTCTGGAGTGGGTGTTGAGGTTTGTGGATCATGATCGCCCCCTATTGGGGCTTCAGTGGAATTTGTCCTAAACTAAACAAAGGTGCTGACCATTGAGTCCCAGAAAGATGAACTGCCAAGATATTTGTATTTCATGCGTGTACGTGTGTGTGTGTGTGTGTGTGTGTGTGTGTGTGTGTGTGTGTGTGTGTGTGTGTGTGTGTAAGGAGGAGTAGAGAACCAAGGCAAATCGACAACCAGATGGCTCAGTCTTTCATTCTTCCTCTGTCCCCTCTCTCTCTCTCTCTCTCTCCCCCTCTCTCTCCCTCTCTCTCACTCCTCCTCTCCCTCTCTCTCCCCCCCCCCCCCCTCTCTCTCTCTCTCTCCCTCTCTCTCTCTCCCTCTCTCTCCCTCTCTCTCTCTCCCCCCCCTCTCTCTCCCTCTCTCTCTCTCCCTCTCTCTCCCTCTCTCTCTCTCGCCCTCTCTCTCTCGCTCTCTCTCTCCCTCTCTCTCTCTCTCCCCCTCTGTACCTATTGTGCTGCATTAGATGTGCAGGCTGTGGGAAACTGGGATGGGTCTTCATCTCTGTAGCTCTTAAACTAAAACACTTGCTGCTGTCTGACTCTTATAAAGAGCTGTCCACATTCTCACGTGTGTGAAAACAAAGAAACGACTCATCATTAAAGTGTCAAAACACGTTATATAGACTTTCACACGTTTAATGCATTCTGCACACTCCCCCCATCTCAACCCCCCCCCCCCCCCCCCCCCCCCCCCCATCAGGAGGTTAGGGGAGTACGTGGAGATCTTCCTGCAGGACCTGCTGTTACCTCACCTGGTGTGGCGTGCAGGCCGCACTGCTGCTGCCGTCCGAACTGCTGCCCTCAGCTGTGTCCTGGCCCTGCTGCAGGGAGGGGCCGTGTCAGCCGAGCAGGTAAAACACACACACACACACACACACACACACACACACACTGGAGCCAGGAGCAGGTGTGTAGGGGTGTCCAGTGAGCTCACACTGAGAAGACTGACCTCTCCATCTCCGCTGCTACACGCTTGCTGTTAGCGTTCGCTCCTGTGGGCTTTTAAACACCCTCCCTCCGTCCTTGTGTTGCAACTGAGGTGAGCGTAATCGTGTTTGGAAGCTGCTGGGGGTTCAGACCACCTGTTCTGTGTCTCTGCTAACATTGTACCACTTCTCCTGCTGCAGCCATTAGCGTCTCCGCTCACAGCGGCCGTTATCGGATATGCACTGATGTCATGTTTTTAAACGTGCGTTCCTGCAAAATCTGCTCGTCCTCCCTCTGTGTGTGTGTGTGTGTGTGTGTGTGTGTGTGTGTGTGTGTGTGTGTGTGTGTGTGTGTGTGCTTACATGCGTGGGCACACATTTCTACGCCTCAGCACTGTGTGATAAGATGTTGGTATCAGCTCATTTGGAGAGGGAGGCCAGGAGAGCTCAGGGTTGCTGGGGTCAAACGCGTTAAGGCCGTCCTGAAGTGCTGGACTGAGCGTGTGTTAATGTGTTAATGGCTGTGTGTTCTCTGGAAGGCGGTGTGTGTGGGGGCGGAGCTAAGTGCTCGCTTGCTCTCCGCCCTGGAGGAGGAGTCTCCCCTCTCTCGCGTGATGGCCTGCAGAGGTCTACACTCACTCATCAACCTCACAGCACCGTGCCTTCATCCTGATACACTCAACAAGATCTACCCAGGTACACACACACACACACACACACACACACACACACACACACACACACACACACACACACACACACACTCACACACCTCTGCAGTCATTTGTGTTTTTGTCTGAGACAAGCAGAATAAGTTCCTGTGTGTGTGTGTGTGTGTGTGTGTGTGTGTGTGTGTGTGTGTGTGTGTGTGTGTGTTGCAGAGCTTTTAAAGCGAGTAGACGACAGCAGTGAGGAGGTGCGTGTGGAGGCCCTGAAGGTTCTGAGCGCGTGGTTCTCAGGTCTGGGGAGGGATTATGAGCCGGCCGCCCACCGCCCCCACCTGGAGTTCCTCCTCCAGCAGCTGCTGTTGTACCTGGATGACCCCGACCAACAGGTCCAGCTCCTTGTCCTGGGTAAGGCCAATTACACACTGTAGTCTTCCTTACCGTGTGTGACCAGCAGGTGTCCCCGACAGGACACGCCCCCGCTGTCCCGTCACTGGTGCGCTGGCCCGAGCTGACTGACGGGGTCGTTTGTAGAGGTGGAGCGATGAGGGTGGGTGTAGCGGGACCCCCCCCCCCCCCCCCCCCCCCCCCGTTCACCTTTCAAAGAGCCTCATTTATCCTCCTTCTTTTACACCCCATCAATCACGCGGTCTTCTCTGCTCCTGGCCTGCGTCCAGCGGGGCCCTGGTGTGTGTGAGCAACGCTCCATCAACACACATGTGTGCACGCACACGCACACAAAGGGCCTACATGCTCAATCCACTGAAATCTCCACACATACATCTTAGGCGTCTAACAGCAGGCAGCTCTCTGTCCTCCTGTGTCCTCCAGAGCTGTCTCAGCTCCTCCGGGCCTGTCCTATAGGACACTGTCCTCCCGTGTCTTCCACCAAGGGCCACGGTGTCTCAGTGCTCCATCTGGACGCAGTGAGCTCTAATGGAAGACGGTAACCGTTTCCTCCGTGGTGGCTAGCACCTCTCCCATCTGTGTGAGCGCCGTGTCTGGACGTGGCAGGGGTGGTTCCCCTCGTTTCTCCACCACCGGTGTTGGACCGGCGGATGTAGCAGGAACTGCTGTACCAGGCACATCACCTGGGGGGGGGGGGGGGGGGTTCGGTTGGACCATTTCATGGATTAGCGGTCACTGTTTGTTGTGGTTGATGATGAAAGACTGCACTGTAGATTGTGTGTCTGGTTTTAACTGAAGAGCTGTCAGGAACATATGGCTTGTGTGTGTGTGTGTGTGTGTGTGTGTGTGTGTGTGTGTGTGTGTGTGTGTGTGTGTGTGTGTGTGAAACAGTGAGGTCGCATTATCCTGTTTCTGGAGTCTTTCCACCCTTGTCTTCTTCATTCACACTGTTCTCCTTTATTCTTTTATATGGTCATTACATTTCAAAGACACAGCAAACTGTTTGATGGGAACAGCCTTCCCGCCCAGATGACTGGCAGTCACAACATGCCACCTTCCCACAGCCCCAACTAGCCTCTCCACCTGCCCCCTCCACCTGCCCCCCCCCCCCCCCCCCCCCCCCCCACCCCCCTGCCTAAGCTGCTCAGGATCATCAGTCATCCTTCTTCACAGAGGACGCTTTTGTGCTGCGCTGCACCCAAATGTAAATACGGCCCGTGGTACGCGCGACAGAACCCCCCTGCACACACACCGCGTCAACGCTGGGGCGGATCAGGTGAACGATGTCGAGGCCACACGGATTAGTTTTTACTGACGGGGATGTCGTCAGCCTGAGACCACAATGCCGTGCGCCGCTGTCTTTAATAAGCTAACACCGGTGAGCCATATTTTAGAGGAATGTGATGAAATGATTCGTGCCAGTGTAAGACGCTTAGTGCAACAGTGCCGCCTGGTGCTTATGAAGAGAACTGCCTGTTGAGTGATTAGCTGATACTCAGTTCTCTCTATCTCCCCCTCCAGAGGTTCTGAAAGCTGCCGGTGGTGTGGACCCGGCTCTCCTGCGGAAGGAAGTGGAGGTGGTGAGGGAGAAGCAACGGACCACTGAACACTGTGACCATCTGCTCCAGCACATACAGGGCCTGATTCAGCCAGCCACTCAAAAACAAGACAGCTGAGAAAACCCGTTCAGAATGTGTCGTCTGTGCCTGTGGAGATTCTTTATGAATTTGTGTGTTAGGAAATCTACAGGATGAATATGTGAATGTTTTTGATGTTATTTTTTATATGACTGACAATACCGTCAATACGTTTTGTTCTGGCACTGCTACAGTGTTGAAGGGTCTGAAATGTTCCTTATTGCTTTAAATAAAAAAATATCTTCTTCTTGTAGTTGATACTGGTGTCAGTTTGTGTTAAACATGCGCGACGTTAATTATATATGTATCATAGTGAACTCTATTAATATGGACGGACTATTTTCAGCATTAACTGAATGGAATATCAGGCTATCGTGTAATCACATACAGCGGGAGCAAATTGACGAGGCTCGAAAAGGCAAATTAGGTGTAATATTTATATATTTAAATGTGGTTGCTGCTTAAGTTGAATACCACTCTAGCACTAAGCTAATGTCACTTGATGTAACCTGTGCTAACACTTAACGTTAAGTTACACGCACACAACCAAGAGGATTGAACGTTTGAGCACACTGTCAGTTTCTGTTCAGTTATATCCCATCAGAATGCTGGTCATTTTTCGGACTAGCATTAACTTTATACGGCTTCTGAGTATGGAGCCCATTTTATTCAGTTTTATTCACGTATTCATTTACGTCTGTGGTTAAATGTGCAACAGACGTAAATAACCTTTGCTGTAATAGTGTGTCTGTACCGCAAGGGGGCATCAGAGGTCGTCGATTGTGAAACGGGTCCAAGGTTCCTACTGCATATCTGACACCTGCTTGCTTTGTAGCGCACACAGCACTCCACAAGCCCTGGAAATATGATTGAATCACCGGCCTCGGGGGATGTTCATTCAGTTGTTTAATTTTGTAGACAAAAAGCAGATGACAGACATGACACAGAACTAAAGTCATTTCAAGTGGCAACTTTCTGGCTTTAAGAAACACTAAAAGAAATCAAGAAAAATAATTGTGGCAGGCAGTAACGGTTATTTTTTTAGACCAAGCAGAGGGAAAAAATGATGAATCACTCAATTCTAAGGAAAAAATTATAGAATCACCCTGAAAATTTTAATTCCCAAAACTAACACATGCATCAAACTAGATTTGCTCATTCGTCTGATCTAAAAATGAGTGATCACACCTTGGAGAGCTTTGGAACCAAGTGCACTAACATGATGTCTCCAACATGAGAGATGTCAATCGAAACAAAGGAGAGGATTATCAAACTCTTGAAATGGTAAATCATCACGCAATGTTGCAAAAGATGTTGGTGGTTTACAGTCAGTTGTGTTTAAAATCTGGACCAAATACAAACAACATGGGAAGGTTGTTAAAGGCAAACATACTGGTACAGCAAAGAAGACATCAAAGCATCAAGACAGAAAACCTAAAGCAATATGTCTCAAAAACAGAAAATGGGGGACGAATGGGAGGAAACTTGAGTCAACGTCTGTGATCGAACTGTAAGAAACCTCCTAAAGGAAATGGGATTTACATACAGAAAAGCTAAATGAAAGCCATCATTAAGATCAAAAGAGAAAAAACAAGGTTACATGGGGTTAAGGAAAAGCAGTCGTGGACTGTGGATGACTGGATGAAAGTCATATTCACTGATGAATCACGAATCTGCATTGGACAAGGTGGTGATGCTGGAACTTTTGTTTGGTGCTGTTTCAATGAGATTTATAAAGATGACTGAAGATAACATGCTCATTTTCAGTCATTGATGATATGGGCCTGCATGTTGGGTAACGGCACTGGGGAGATGGCTGTCATTACATCTTCAATAAATGCACAAGTTTACATTGATATTCTGGACACTGTTCTTATCCCATCAACTGAAAAGATGTTTGGGGATGATGAAATCATTTTTCTAGATGATAATGCATCTTGACATTGAGCAAAAACTGTGAAAACATTCCTTGAAAAGACACATAAGGTCAATGTCATAGCCTGCAAATAGTCCGGATCTCAATCCAATTGAAAATCTTTGGTGGAAGTTGAAGAAATTGGTCCATGACTCCAGCCTGCAAAGCTGATCTGGCAACAGCAATCAGAGAAAGTTGGAGTCAGAATAATGAAGAGTACTGTTAGTCACTCATTAAGTCTCAGAGCCTCAGAGACTGCGAGCTGTTATAAAAGCCAGAGGTGGTGTAACAAAATACTAGTGATGTGTTGGGAGTGATCTTTTGCTTGTTTTTCATGATTACATAATTTTTCCCCTCTGCTCGGTCTAAAAAAGTAACCGCTACTGACTGACTGACAATTTTTTTCTTGATTTATTTTAGTGTTTCTTAAGGCCAGAAAGTTGCCATTTGAAATGACTTTAGTTCTGTGTCATGTCTGTCATCAGCTTTTTTTCTACAAAATTAAACAACTGAATGAACATCTCCTGGGGCTGGGGATTCCATCATTTATGCCAGGGGTTGTACTATGGGATTTTTTAAGGATTATATAAAGATGTATGTCATAGTTCATAATAATATAATGTAACAAACAATAATGGTGTTTGGAGGAACACAACAATTGCTTTTTTTTTTGCTTATGTGTGCAGTGATGATTTGATCACTCTACGTTTCTTAAAAAAAATTAAACATCTCCCAAAACCATTTTAAAGACAAAAGTGGAATCACAGAGGCTGGTGTCCAAGGTTCCAGAAGGTTCCACAGCACCAGCATCTGAGAGAGAACCCAAGAGCTCAAAACCTGCTCTTACTGTGCTGGGGTGTCCCAGAAGGTTCCACAGTGTCTGCATTCGAAATATCTACTTAGCTAACCTGGATTAAGATCTTTCCACGAAGAATTACTAAAATAATGATTAAAAATAGCTTTGATATATAATGTGGTGCAGGTGATGCATGATATCTGGGATTAAATTATCTTGTAAATGTCAATCGTTCTTGTGTTCCTGTTCGCCCTCGTTTCGCAGCCCATCACCGAGTTGGCAGAGCTGACGGAGGAAGCCGTCATTGGGCCCGATCTCCCGTCTCTCCCGGACTGTGGCCACAGCTCCTCGGACATCCATGCCTCGTCTGATCATGAGGAAGGCGGCGACCAGCGTGGCCGAGCGGCTGTAGCCTTTCTGGCAGTGCACATACACCCTCCCTACAACACAGAGACATGCCGTTGGTGGCCACCAGAGGGCGCTGCCGTCGCCGCTACGAGCCCCCGCCCGGACCTTCACCTCCGCCGCTCCCGTGAGCCAGCGCCCGCTCCATGAAGTCCGAGCACTCCGCGAAGTACGCGCCGAGGTCGAAGTGGTCGGTGTCGTTGGCCGGGACTCCGTGGTAGACGATGCCCGTGCCCGCGTAGAAGCGCGCGCCCGTGTTCACGTGCGCGTGCGAGTCTCCGTGCGCGGCGTTGAGCACGTGACTCACGCCGAGCTGCCGCAGGCGTCTCACGTTCGTGGCCACGCGCCTGAGGAGAGAGCGCGAGACGACAGCGCGAGGAGACAGGGCGCGAGACAACAGCGCGAGGAGACGCGGCTGCTGCAATCAGCCAGTACACAGTCTGAACCAGTGTGACTCTGCTGAGAGAACTCAGACCCAGTCTCTCTATAAATACCTGCGTCTATTTTAGTACATTCATGTTTTCTCCCTCCATGTTGTCTCTCTCTCTCTCTCTCTCTCTCTCTCTCTCTCTCTCTCTCTCTCTCTCTCTAGTTTATATGTTCAAACTAATATACAGTGAGATATGATGGGTAACGTGTATGGCTGTAAACGTTACTTACTCATTTCCCAGGAGAATGCCAGGGTAGACCTCGTTGAAATCTCTAGACGGCATGCAAAAGTCTCCGTTCTCGTCTGTTAACAGATCATTAAGCTGCTGCACCGACACTTCATAGTCTGTCATGATCACCCGATGAGGGGCTCAGCATTACATCATTTATCTCCGCTGTAAAATATGGCTTTAATCTCTGAAGTGAGTTGTGTACATGGACGTAGTTTTGATTTCATAAGTGGGGGGGACACAACCTGGGGTGGCGAACTGTTGAGCGGGGGGGGGGGGGGGGGGTTGAATGAAAATTGTTGAGCGCTGTGAACAAAAATTGTTGAGCGGGGGGGGGGGGGGGGGGGGGCTCGGAGCTGCATGATCCTAGTGCTAGATTTGTCGCTATTTGGATATTGTTTTTTTAACCGTTAAAAAGTGGGGGGGACATGACTTCGTCGCTACTTAAATATTTGGTTTTAACTGTAAAAACTGGGGGTGACCAAAACCGGCTTTTGAAAAAGTGGTCCAAAACTACGTCCGTGGTTGTGTATAAGTATCTCCAGCAGTCCTGAAGCTTCACCGTGGGTAGAAGCTCTCAGCACCTTTCACACCAGCAGGGGCCAGCAGACAGTACTGAACATTTGAGCTGACAGCCTTCCTGTGCTGTGTCTTATACACAAACATTTGTCAGTACATTTGAGGAAAGAGAGGTATTTGGACTAGAGGTAATTGTACAATAATTGTTTTGTCTCATAATTAAGATTCAAACAGAATACTGGAAAAATATACATTAAATACATGTAAAAATACATGCAGCTTTGAGGACAAAATGGCGTCTAGTGTGCCGTCCCTTGGCACTAAGCACATTTTGAGGTACGGATCTGAGTAACAGGAGTCTGAGTGTAGCTGGGGTCTGGGTGTAGTAGGGGTCTGAGTTCCACATATAGTTCCAGTATGTTTATTGCAAACCAATTTTATAACAGCAACAACAGCTTTGAGCCTGTCAGTGTAAGCTGCACACTGCTTGAAAGTGATGTTTGCTTATTCTTTTATAGCTGGCAAGATTTCTCCTTGCTGTTCAGGTTAGGATGACACTTCAAATGTTCAGAAGGTGACACTGGTTCTTGATCTCAGGCTTTGGAGAAGATTCACCTTTTTGTTGCTCGGCCAGTCCTGTGTTGTTTTGACCTTGTGCTTGGGATCGGTGCTGTGATTCAAGGTGAAGTTTCTTCTAAGCTTTCATTTATATAACAGACCATAGCAGGCTGTCACCATCCATCCTTCTGTGTTAATGCGATGTCTGGCCCCCACTGGGGATCATCACATCCAGAGCAGCCTGCTGCCCCTACCGTACCAAACCACTGGCATGACGTTTGTTGACCACATGAAATTGGCAGTGATACTGGCAGTGATGGCACATACTGCTTTGCAAAACCTCCATTACTGTCCGCTCCCACATTTGGGTTGCTGTAGATGTCTTCTGGTCAGATGTGTTTTGATTTGGGGTTTTTTAGAAGTGGCTTCCTTCCCCCCAGCCTGCCGTACAGGCCCCTGTGTGAGCTCTTGACATGGCTGACTGGTGCATCTTCACTCTCAGCCACCGAACTCTGGATCGCCTGACAAGTCCCAACCTCAGTGTCTCTGTATCTTCCCTCTGCCGTCCCCTTCTAGCCCTGACGAGGCTCTGATGAGTTCTGAGGGACAGCCTCGTCTCTGTGGTATGACGTAGCTTTCATTTCCTCACAATCCAGTGCTGCTCACTGTGATTTTCAAACACTTGAGTATTTTTGAATGTTATTCTATAGCATTTTCCTACATTGTGCATATTTAATTATAACTTTATCTCTGATTTCTTAGAATGTTCTTTGGTCTTCATCTTCAGCTGTTTCCTTCAGATTTAGTTTGATGAGCTAGATGAATGAAGAAGATCTTTAATCCAGAAAAGTTTAACAATTTTAAAAAATTTAATATTGAGTTGAGGCCAATTGTAAAGTCAAAGTCAAAGTCAAATTTATTTATATAGTGCTTTTCACAACACACGTTGTCACAAAGCAGCTTTACAATCGTATGGGTCCAGATCCCTAATGAGCAAGCCAAAGGCGACAGTGGCGAGGAAAAACTCCCTATAGGGTGGGGATTAGGAAGAAATCTCGGGAGGACCAAGACTCAAAAGGGAACCCATCCTCCATTGGGCGGCCCGTTAACACAAGTCCGTGGTCACAGGGTGGTTTTAAAGTTCCACAGCAACAGTCTAGGCTCCTGTTCCCCGGCCAAGCAGCCTCAGTCCCCTCGGTGCAGGCGGTGGGCCTCAGGGGGTGTGGGCCTCAGGCGGTGGGCCTCAGGCGGGCCAGCATCAGCACGGCTCTCTGTGGCAACGGCTCATCCAACCCCGGCATCAGCACATCCACTGGCAAGCCAGACCATCCCCCAGGTGCCTGCAGGTGCCTGTATCCAATCGTCTTGGGTGGAGGCATGCAAGAAGATAGAAATACAGACTAAGTGGACATCAATTTAAACCACCATTAATTTAAATGTACATAGCTCACATGCCAGTGATTAGCATGTGGCTCCGGCAGGCTAATCTATAGCAGCATAACTAAAGGGAGGGGTTCAGAGGTGACTACAGGCATGAGGGCTCACTGAGACATTGCTTTACAGTCAAGTAATTGTCACAAGTAGAGTGATGCCATGACACAGCTGGATGACAGCATCAACATCTCAGATCACCAGAAATCTCAACGTCTGGGGGCCCCCAAGCCCCTACACCTTACAAGGGGAATATTAGCTGAAGGCTTGATTAAATAGGTGAGTCTTAAGTCTAGATTTAAAGATTGGAACTGTGTCAGAATCTCGGATTGGAGCTGGAAGGCTATTCCATAATTGAGGGGCTTTAAAGGAGAAAGCTCTGCCTCCGGCTGTAGTCTTACAAATTTTTGGAACTAGGAGAAATCCAGCATTTTGGGAGCGCAAAGGGCGAGATGGGTTGTAGTAAGCAATGAGTTCACTCAGATATTGTGGGGCGAGACCATTTAACGCCTTATAGGTTAACAGAAGAACTTTAAATTCAATTCGATATTTAATCGGAAGCCAGTGTAATGTGGCGAGAGTGGGACTAATATGATCGAATTTTCTAACCTTAGTTAGGACTCTAGCTGCAGCATTTTGTACAAGTTGTAGCTTCTTTCGGGACTGTTTAGAGCATCCAATTAGAAGACTATTACAGTAGTCCAATCTCGACGAGACAAAAGCATGGACCAGTTTCTCTGCATCTGCTAATGAAAGTAAATGTCTCAGCTTGGCAATATTACGTAAATGGAAAAAGGCAGCCTTAGTGACATTGCATACATGTGTGTCAAATGAAAGATCAGAATCAATAGTGACACCTAAAAATTTTGCAGTAGATTTAGGTGTTACTGAAAAACCATCTAGGGTAAGGGGAATATCAGCCCAATTGCTTCTAGCAGCTTTAGGCCCAAGAATCAGCACCTCAGTCTTGTCAGAATTCAGTTGAAGAAAATTAGATGCCATCCAGTTTTTAATGTCCTGGACGCAGTTCTCAATCTTGCGAGTTGTAGTGATATCATCTGGATTAGAAGATATATACAACTGAGTATCATCTGCGTAGCAATGGAAGCTAATACCATGCCTACGAATGATAGTGCCCAGTGGTAGCATATATAATGAGAATAATATGGGGCCCAGTACAGATCCTTGTGGGACACCATACTTTACTTTGTCAGGTAGGACCACGGACATAATTTTGGGGGGTGGGTGGGGACATGTCCCCCCCACTTTTTCAAAAGCCGGTTTTGGTCCACCCCAGTTTTTACGGTTAAAACCAAATATTTAAATAGCGACGAATCCATGTCCCCCCCACTTTTGAAATCAAAATTACGTCCATGGATAGGACCTGAACCAGGAGAGTTCTGACCTCTTATGCCAATGAGTGTCTCCAGCCTAGTAAGTAGAATATTATGGTCAATGGTGTCAAAAGCAGCACTGAGGTCTAGCAGTATGAGAAAAGAAATGTGTCCTTTATCAGAGGATATTAAGAGATCGTTCAATACTTTAGTCAGTGCCGTTTCAGTGCTGTGATGAGCTCTAAATCCAGACTGAAATAACTCTAAGACATGTTCTGTCTGTAAGAAGGAAGAGAGTTGAGAAGAAACTACAATTGTAGAATTGTAAGCCAAACGTGTCCTCTTTAGGACAATATTTTACATAAAACAAATATTATTTATTAATTTTTGGAGTCTGTTAAACTAAAATATGACTACCTACTAAAGTATAGAATATCAAAGATGGATCCAAATACTACAATATGTTTCTGCAAGACACTGTACATATAATAATAGGACATTATATTTATTAGGTGTTGTTATCCTCCTTTTTGATATGTTTGAACTACAATAAGATATTCAAGCTTGGAAGTGATAAGGAGACAACAACAAAGCAATGAATGAAATGAAACCCTAATAGGAAGCGGTTATTAAACTATTAAGGCTAAAGATAAATGCATGCCAAATAGGGTTAGAAAGCATTTTAGCCACAAGGGTTTTTAAGACAGCTCTAGATCTTTCATTTTAATGTAACAGTAAGTCTATGGATGCTTCCACTATTTAACCACTAGATGGCAGTAAACACTCTTTAAACTTTGTTTTGTTGATAAAACTTGCAGACCCATTTAGTGCCAGTTAAAACTGGGTCTGTTTTGTACCACTTTTAGTAATAGAAATATCAGGAAACTCTAAACTCACCGGCTCGAAGCAGCTGAGCAAGTGAAACAGGTGAGTGTTGTAGTAGAGGCGTTGTAGTGCCACTGCATGTAACAACCACACCAGCACCTCCCTCCTTCGACCCCTTGCTAAGTAATGTTTGGAGTTTGTGTGCAAACATCTGTACTTTTTTTCTGCATGTGAACATTTTCTTTGAATAAATTGATTTATTGAATACATTTTCTTTGAATTTATTGATTTTTTTTTTTTTGAAAAAGATATTTTCAGAATGTATGAATGTGTATTCTTATGATTATGACCGTTTTTTAAACCAAAACAATAGTACTGGGGGAAATGAACACGTTCTTTTATTAAAACATTTCTGCACTGAGATGCTGTAAGCAGGTCCCACCCGATCCACTGAAGAACCGCCTGGTCTGCCCCAACATGCGTCAGCTCCAAAGGCACCGCATGGCAGTTTGAAAAAAGGTTGTAAAAACAGGTATGTAAAATCGTAAATGACGATGATTGAATGACGATTCGCTTTCTTTGAAGAGGTTTAGTGGGTGTTTTACGGACAATAAAGTTTAAATGTTCATTTCTTCCTGTTAAATCAAAATGTCATAGTTTATTTATTTGAGTCTCTCAAAGCTTGCTCATACAGAATGTGGGTCATCTTTCACATAATTTTCGATCAATATGATGGGAAGAATTTAGGACAGAGTTTTAACTGATCATAAATTTGACAGACACAGTAACATAGTTACTGTGGGGCCGCCTCAGGCCGCCTCAGGAACATTAGTAAAAATATGATTAAAATTCCTTTCTTCTTGGGAAAATTGATGCATGCGTTTGCGTCTTTCTCTCGGTGTGTATCGGTGTGAGTCAGCATTTGGTGTAAAATGCTGCTGTAAAAATAGGAGGCGTTTTACTTCAGCCTCGACTCGTAGGGGAGACCCGGTATGGTTGTAACACCTTTTTGCTTCAGCACCTGTAACTCACTGAATTTTTTAGCTAGACTTCTCAAACTTTTATATAAAGTACACCCATTTGTTTACTACAAAAGTAATTCAAACTTCAATTGAAATATGTGTGTGTGTGTGTGTGTGTGTGTGTGTGTGTGTGTGTGTGTGTGTGTGTGTGTGTGTGTGTGTGTGTGTGTGTGTGTGCGTGTGTGTGCATGCGTGCGTGCGTGTGTGTGTGTGTGTGTGTGAGTGTGTGTGTGTGTGTGTGTGTGTGTGTGTTTGTGTGTTACATGGCAGATACCATGTGCCTTTGCAACTGATCTGACTGACTTGTCCTTCTTTGTGACCTCATCAGATGCTTCTTTTAAAAGCATTTGTAAAATGGCACACCTCTGTATGTCTTTCTTTAAAATTATTAAAAATCAAGAAGGTTTTCTTAGTTGTATGTAAGTTGATGGTTATAACCAGGGCCGGGGATTTGAAATTAACAGGGGGAAAATGCATCACAATTTACCAGAGAAACGACAGTTTAATGTAATATAATTCATATGGTTTTATCTGCAATAGTATAAGTACTAAAAAAAATATAGTCTTGATTCAGAAATTTAATTTCTCACCTCAAAATCAGTTTTTTCTCTATAGAATCGGCATGTGCCTGTTTACAGTCTTGATATTCACCATGTGGGATCAGGGAGGAATTGGGTAAATACTGGAATGATCATATGACTCCTATCTTATCCGTGATGGGTGGAACTGATGGTGTTACAACTCTCCCCATGTTACAACCATACCCGGTCTCCCCTATCACTGTTTCGCAGTTTATTAAAGAATTCAACACAAAATCAGATCATACTGTTTGGTATAACCTAAACCTGAGCTGGTATATGTTGGATGGTCTGTGTCCGTATTCTATTCCCTGTTTGGTATAACCTAAACCTGAGCTGGTATATGTTGGATGGTCTGTGTCCGTATTCTGTTCCCTGTTTGGTATAACCTAAACCTGAGCTGGTATATGTTGGATCGTCTGTGTCCATATTCTGTTCCCTGTTTGGTATAACCTAAACCTGAGCTGGTATATGTTGGATCGTCTGTGTCCGTATTCTGTTCCCTGTTTGGTATAACCTAAACCTGAGCTGGTATATGTTGGATCGTCTGTGTCCGTATTCTGTTCCCTGTTTGGTATAACCTAAACCTGAGCTGGTATATGTTGGATCGTCTGTGTCCGTATTCTGTTCCCTGTTTGGTATAACCTAAACCTGAGCTGGTATATGTTGGATCGTCTGTGTCCGTATTCTGTTCCCTGTTTGGTATAACCTAAACCTGAGCTGGTATATGTTGGATCGTCTGTGTCCGTATTCTCTCCCTGTTTGGTATAACCTAAACCTGAGCTGGTATATGTTGGATCGTCTGTGTCCGTATTCTGTTCCCTGTTTGGTATAACCTAAACCTGAGCTGGTATATGTTGGATGGTCTGTGTCCGTATTCTGTTCCCTGTTTGGTATAACCTAAACCTGAGCTGGTATATGTTGGATCGTCTGTGTCCGTATTCTGTTCCCTGTTTGGTATAACCTAAACCTGAGCTGGTATATGTTGGATCGTCTGTGTCCGTATTCTGTTCCCTGTTTGGTATAACCTAAACCTGAGCTGGTATATGTTGGATCGTCTGTGTCCGTATTCTGTTCCCTGTTTGGTATAACCTAAACCTGAGCTGGTATATGTTGGATCGTCTGTGTCCGTATTCTGTTCCCTGTTTGGTATAACCTAAACCTGAGCTGGTATATGTTGGATCGTCTGTGTCCGTATTCTGTTCCCTGTTTGGTATAACCTAAACCTGAGCTGGTATATGTTGGATGGTCTGTGTCCGTATTCTGTTCCCTGTTTGGTATAACCTAAACCTGAGCTGGTATATGTTGGATCGTCTGTGTCCGTATTCTGTTCCCTGTTTGGTATAACCTAAACCTGAGCTGGTATATGTTGGATCGTCTGTGTCCGTATTCTGTTCCCTGTTTGGTATAACCTAAACCTGAGCTGGTATATGTTGGATGGTCTGTGTCCGTATTCTGTTCCCTGTTTGGTATAACCTAAACCTGAGCTGGTATATGTTGGATCGTCTGTGTCCGTATTCTGTTCCCTGTTTGGTATAACCTAAACCTGAGCTGGTATATGTTGGATGGTCTGTGTCCGTATTCTGTTCCCTGTTTGGTATAACCTAAACCTGAGCTGGTATATGTTGGATGGTCTGTGTTTGTATTCTGTTCCCTCATCCTGGACGTCATCTTCACTGCAGGCTCCACTCTCTCACGCTGGGTGGAGGTTAAAGGGCAACTTTGCTTTTACTGTCGCCGCTCCAACACTGTAGAACTCTGTGGAATCTACGGAAATCAGAAGGGCTTCCTGTTTAGCAAAGGTTAAAACTAGACTCACAACTTACTTTTATGTACTAGCATTTGGACACCGAAGACATTATCTGTCATATGAAATATAATTTTGTGTCTGTTGTGCTGTGACTGTGTCTTTGAAGTGATCGAATGTGTTTCATTGTTGTACAGCACTTTGGATCAATATCAGTTGTGTAAATGTACCATGTAAATAAATGGTACGTACTTACTAAAAATATATAAAGCAAGAGACAGAATAAGACTAAACACAAACAAGTATAACAGCATTCTCCATTCTGGGCGGACTGGATGCCACAGTGGTACTAGCTATTCGGAATATGAATAATTGTTTATGGCTCTTC
Source organism: Brachyhypopomus gauderio (assembly GCF_052324685.1). Lineage (NCBI taxonomy): Eukaryota > Metazoa > Chordata > Actinopteri > Gymnotiformes > Hypopomidae > Brachyhypopomus > Brachyhypopomus gauderio. The sequence continues at coordinate 2,042,058 of NC_135212.1, forward strand.
TTCTTGAGACCATGGCCTGCCATCGTCACAATCAACCAATCAGAATTAGAATTATTGTTTATGTCTCTTCTTCTTGTGACCATGGCCTGCCATTGTCACAATCAACCAATCAAAATTAGAATTATTGTTTATATCTCTTCTTGAGACCATGGCCAGCCAGTGTCACAATTAGCCAGTTGAATGATTAAGAGATGGAAAATGACATATTTAGTACTCTTACTCATTTCAAGGAACAATTGAAAGTCGTTTGTATATTAGAATATTGTTATACATCATGTTCAGATGTTTGGAACAGTAGTCAGTTGAAATAAGATGACATATTGTACAATGTTTTTGCTCTCTTATAGGTTATTCCTTGACAACCATCATGCCACTGAATTCAGGTACTGCACAACAAAGAAGAATATGCTTCATATCTGTCCTGTTTTAATGATCCTTGCTCTAAGCCAGAGAGATACTGAAATTGGAGTTCAAATGTTCAGGTCATGATATTCATTTATGCATCCTAGAAATTAATGAAAAGTTACATAAACATAAACATAAATAACATCAAATACAAATAAATGATTGGCATAGAAGGTCGCTCTGAAAAGAATCCAGAATTTGTAGGAAAGCTGATTCCATGTCGATGTGTCTTCTGAATAATCCCAAATTTGACCTCATCGGTCTTCAAAGTACAGAGACTGAGTTTGTGTGAGTGGGCTGTGGTTGATGTATTTTAGGACGCTGCTCTCAGAGACTCTCGGGCTGGTGTAGTGAATGAGAACGTGAACTCGGGTCCTCCCCCTTGTTCAGACGTGTCATTTCAGCTCGGACCAAACAGTGTCTTGATGGTGACCTGGGTACCAGTGCCCAAAAGAGCTCATATATCCTCCAGTGTGTATGGGGGCACTGTTGTTTGATATAGGAACATCCCATAATGGAGGCATCGCCGTGGCGCAGGCTGTTCCCGGGGCAGCGGCTGCTTGAAGGTGTTCTCCTTCTGGGCCACCTGACCCATGTTTCATGATCTTTTTGTATTTGGACCGCTTGTTCTGGAACCAGATCTTAACCTGTGCACAGAGGATCACAGCTTAGTAGAGCCCAGTCACCACACTTTGCGTAAACATTTTGAGAAACATTGGAAATAATCATGATAACCATATTTTTATGTCTTAAATCCTAAACATACAGGTTTGAGAGAATCAGTCACTTCATGTAAAAATTGGTTTAAATTTAAACACAAATATCTATACTGAATCACATATTCTGAGCTGCTTCAGTGACAGTTATAAAATGGATGCAAATGCAGTTGTGAGCTGGCTGTAATGTTAGTAAAGAAATCACCCGGCCTTTGCTGCCCGCATTTAACCTGCTGCGGGTGGGATTGGCTCTGTATGAGGGTTAGGATTAAACAGTTTGGCACCGACACGGAAGGTATACCTAAATAAATGTGACATTTGTTAAAATAAATGTGAGTATATAATGAAAATAATATTTTGCATTTGTACATAATTAGTGTGTCATTTTATATAGAAATTAATAATGAAACCCAGTCAAAGCTTTTTGACACAGGTAGACTAGCGAAAGAATGACCAACTGAGATTGACATGATGCTTCACAATGTGCAAGCAATCATTTAAACATGGATTACGGTAACCCCAGAGTGCAAACGAGAGTAGAAAAAAGCCAGATGTAGGTCATTCTGTACTTTACTCTTTTAGCTCTTGAGGCAGTGTGTGCCGTTAATTACTGTATAATATATTCTGTAATATGTTGCAAAAGCTTGACAGTCGCTGTGTACTCTGTGAATACTGAGGCATACTGTTTTCTCTATTGGAATGGGTAATACAATATATTACACTATAATTAGTGGTAAACCTACACTAACAAAAGGGGGAATAGACATTTTTTTTGCATGCTGTGTATTTCAAACATTCCTCTTTGGACTCTTGTTTAACAGAAAAAATACTAAATACACACAACAACCACAACGCGAACAATTCTAACACAAAGTGAGGACTAATAACTGGTGACCTACTGATGTTTCTATTTAAATCAGCCGCAATGCAATATTTTTGCTTTGCGTTATTTTAATTGCGTCAGCACTGCAGTTCATTTCAGTGATTGTGAAGATGAAAAGGCTGAATACAAATTCATAAAATTAGACGTGGACACGCACGCGGAACACGAGGCTAAAGGGTCACAATGGAGAAAAGGCTTATAGCAAATTTGTGATTAACCAGTTAACCAGATTAATTCACAAGCAATGCGTCCAGATGCATTTCTCAAAATATATATATATATATATATATATATATATATATATATATATATATATATATATATATATATATATATATATATATATATATATATACATATATATATATATGTATATATATATATATATATAATGTGTGTATATGTGTATATATGTGTATATAATCTATTATCTATTTGAATCTATTATTTATAGCTTTGATATTTATAATTTGAATCTATTATATTATATATATATATTAAATTATAATCTATTATCTATAGAATATATATATATAATTATATATATATATATATATATATATATATATATATATATATATATATATATATATATTCTATAGATATATATATATATATATATATATATATATATATATATATATATATATATATATATATATATATATATATATATATATATATAGAGAATATATATTTGTATTTGTAATAGTAGCTAATATAGCTATGTCGGTTCTAATGACATTAATGATAGAACCGTAGGCCTATGCAGGTCATAGTGAGTGTGGTCGTGTTACCTGGGTTTGGGTCAGACCCAACTTCGCCGCCAGATCCGCGCGCTCTGGCAGAGCTAGGTACTGTGTTTGCTGAAATCTCTGGTTGAGCGCTTGCAGTTGTAAGCTGGAATAGATGGTTCGAGGCTTGCGAATTTTCTTCCCTTTTCCGTTTAACCGTATTTCTTCATTTTCACTTACGGCTGCTTTTTCTGAATCTTCAAGGAAAAGAGGAATCATATTAGCAGCATACCAAGAATCATTGTTTGAAACTTAACTGAAGCTAATAAATATAAAACCCCATGAAAATAATTTATTTAAGTATAGTTTAACTATACAAAAGACTTAACAAAAGAGATAAAAGTGAAAGGTTGCTCTTAATGCCAAGCTAAAGATGGCAGTATGGTTTGTTCAGTCTGCTGTGTTCAGTAGTTTGGCACGTGTGCTGTATGAGCCTCCAGTGCGCGTGGGCCTTGACTAATGTGATGATTTTTCAAGGGGATGATGCGACATACAACACAGAAATAATATTAGTGAAATGCTGAACTGAAAAGTTACTCTCACTAATCAATAACCATTCATCTGTAATTATATTATTATTATTATTATTATTATTATTATTATTATTATTATTACTACTACTACTACTACTACTACTACTACTACTACTACTACTGCTGCTATTATTTCAGGTTGTCCAAATAATGATCACTGAAAACTCTCATTCATTAACCAAGGTCTTCGTCTGCAAAAAAATAATCAAAATATATCGAATATATATAGTTGCAAAATAAGATTTTGTAAGCCACCTTATTCTATCATAATCTATAATCTAAATAAGAAATATACGGATAATGGCTATATGCAAATCAAACACGCGTATAGATATATGGATTAGACTATATATATATATATATATATATATATATATATATATATATATATATATATATATATATATATATATATATATTCTTAGTATTCGCAAGGTTATAGTTGTGCAGTAAGTGGTGGTGGTGAAATATATGCTTTGTTTATTAGTTTCAAGCTTTTTTTTTTTTTGCTGTACCGTTTGTAAGCTACTTTGCAGTTTAAATATACCACGCAGTAAGCCAATAATGAATATTATCATTATGCGTAATGTTCTTGCCTGTTTCGTCTGGTCTTGAGTGCCCACCGTTGTGGTTGTGTCGTTGGTACCCCAGGTACGTGCCAGAGTGATGCGAGCCCACGCCGCTGTAATGGTACCCCAGCGGGCGGTAAGAGTTCGTGCCAGAGGAGAACGACACGTCGTGCTGCGCTCCGCTTTGATGCAAACCATGGACAGGATAGTGCGTATATGCCGCCGACGGCTGTTGGTGAGGTGGATAGCCATGTCCAAACTCCAAAAACGCCGATTTAGAAGGGTCCGAGGTCATCAAACTATCGGATAGAGAAGTCATTTTCCAGAGTGAGGTCCATTAGTGCGAGATACGATGAAGAGCGCCATAGATACAGCGATAAAAGGAAAAGATCTCCATTGTCTCCGTGTTTTAATCGTTAAATCATAAACTTCCCCGAAAGGCGACGCACCCAATCTGGCTGTCACAGTGAAATTACGTACGGAGTGTGCGGATTGGTTTTGAACTCCCTTCACCTCTCCGTTCAGGCTCTCTCAGGCTCCCTGGGCACCTTTGCTCATTGGTTGCGTTCAACGCCTACGTAACTCAGCAAGAACAAAAGAACTTAGCCTACGACTTCAAGAAATATTTTCTTAAAAAATATATACACCGAATTATAATTGGCAAAAATAATGAAGCTCAGTCGTCTTTTGCCAGATTAAAAAAATTAACTTTAAGCAATGCTTTCAAGTGATGATGATGATGATTATGATGATGATAAATAATTATAGTAATAAAAATAACAAAGAAGCTTGCTAATTAGTAATAAATTGTACATACGCTCCGACATTACCTAAATTAAGAGAGACCGTAAAGAAAAAATAGTCAGAAATCTTCATGAACCCGAACTAGGAAACACCATAGCCGAGTTACAGTGGATGCGAGTGTGGTGTAAAATCCGAGTTAGGCATTATGAGAAGATACGCAGCCCCCATCTAGAGGTTAGATGGCATCCTCTATCTGGAATACACGACTAGGACAAAACGTGCCAGGGTATTATTTTATAAATAGTAACAGTAAAACAGTAACAGTAAAAAACAAGTATCTCGTTTGTGATATCTACGTTTATTACGTGAATTTACGCAAATAAAAATAAGAGGTGAATTAGGCCAAGGCAATAGGCTACCTTGCTTGTATTATTACAGTAAATTCCTGTCTTGGGTTTTGCTCTCAAGTCCCGTTTCCATAGCATTTGTTGATCAACACTGACTGTTTAGGCTATTTGTTTATTTGTTTATTACACATCTAGGTTTTGAAAAGACGTCATAGGAAGTCAGTCGTCAGCCTTCTACTGGTCTCCGGTGTTTTTTCTTCTTGGTAGGCAGTTAATGCATTGCTTTCTATGTAACGAAAAGAACAAAACACCCAGGAGAACTCGATCGTTGCCCGTGTCATTAGCCCGGGGAATGTGCGTGTATATAAATATTCAGATCATCAGCCCTGGCTTTAACACTGCGCCAACATTCCTGAACAGGTACAGCCTTAAGCGCTGCGCAGCCCAACCCCATACTCTGTACCTGCCATTCCTGCCTAGCCTACTCAGGTTCCTGCTCTTGCCACCGGCAAAAGTAATCTAGGCGCCTCCATCGTCAAATGTCGGTCAACCTGTTCCGGATCGGTCCAGTTCGAATGTATCTAGTGGTCCCCGGCAGCCCGTTGAGAAAATGTCGCTATGATTATGCGGCAGCTGGTTTACCTGTGTGTGTTCACCGCATGGTTAATAAACACAAACACAATGACATCAACAAAATAGAGGGGATTGAAAGTATGCAGAGTAACGTATTTAATTTTTTTACATACCTCTTTTGTCAAGTATAGATTAAGAATATTGTTATCTTTGTTCTACATCATCACTAATCATTAATACTAGGCTATATGATACTCAACTCGCAAATATATAGCTATATATATTCCTTTATATATATATATATATATATATATATATATATATATATATATATATATATATATATATATATATATATATATATATATATATTTGTTTTGAGAGATTGACTTTTGGTGGCATGAATAACTTAAAAGGAAAAGAAAAAGTTTGAGGAGAAGGAGGAGGAGATGAAGAGGCACTGGGCATGTCTGTAATTATGAGCTACATTGATATAGGAACAAAGCCAGGTTAGCCAGGTCTAGGTTAGCGAGTTTAATCACAATACTCCAGTCAGACCCGGTGGCGTCAGCACTCCCCACGTTCTCCACATCTGTGCGTAAATATGTACAGTATGTATGTTTGCGTAATGCAAAATAAACTTGCTCTCGATCTTTACGTTCTGTGCTGACTGACTTAACCGCAACACAATCAGTTTAAATGTAGGTAGGATATGTTTCTGATTCCACCCCGGCACCTCCCAAAAAAATTTAAAAAATCCGATTTCTTATTGTAGATTATTCATCTGCAAAACAGCGCACTTGGGAAATAAATTAACCATTTATAGTGTCTTAGTCTCAAATACAGGATGAACAATCGCACACTCCGTGGTAAAACTAGGCCTATTCACCGAAGTATCATCCTATATGGGTGTAATCTGCATCTTTTGTCATTATATAAGAAACCAATAGACCCGTATTTCACAAAAAAACTGTATAGCCTACGTCGTTGTTTTACGTTTTGTGCCATATTGTATTAAACTATTAGGCAACTTTGGTTTTACTTGGCGCTATTTTCACGAAGCACTCTCAACATAAGCGTGAATGTAATTTAATCCAGCGCGCTAGTCTAAACATAACGCCAGCACGATAATGTTGCTGTATTAAAACGCTAACCTTTTTTGCAAGTAAACTCATAGTCATTTTGGTGAAATATTCCACAGCTTATAAATGGGACCTATATATTTTTAAACGTAATTATTTAATTAGTGGACGTAATGAAACAATAGTTTAGGCTGGGTGCTATTTCGGTTCGTGTTTCGTCTATTTCTATTAATTCTAAAATCATATCTTGTTTGCAGGAGATAAACCCTTACTGCAACTGGTATGAATATAAAGCGCAACATATTATTAAAATGATTTCAGGATATTTGAAAAGTGCCATCTTAATATATCCTATTTTAACACAAAAGTAAGTAAAAAAGTACGCATTCTCAACCCGATGCTGAAGTAGTGAAGATGTACACCTCTTATTTTAACCATAGTCCAAGATTCACCTTTTATTTTCATTTATTTGGATTTCCCTCGTTAGGAAGTGATATCTAAACCGATCAGTGCATTCTTCCTCCCATCAAGACATTTTTGCATTCTCTGTGCTTTGATTGATATTAGTCCTTATAAAATGATCCATCAAATTACAGGCGACCAGCAAATCTTTTACACAGTGGTCACTTGACTGTTTCCTGTTGTAAAACGATCCTGTCCAGTAGTCCTGAAGACTGGCTTAAAAGTGTTGCTGTAGGCCTACAACCTTATTGCGTTAGCTACATATCAGCAAAGTGGCTAATAATTTTTGCCTAAGGCCTATTTCTTTTCTGCGCTGTAGTGACAACTGTGACATATGTTGTAACGGCGGTGGAGTTATTGAGTTAGTGTATAGTACACGCCCCGTTATAGTCATTTGGAAATGGAAAGTCATTACGCAGGGCCATTGTACACCAGCTGTGCTGTCCACGCTCTGTGGTGCTGAAATTTGTGAACACACAAACTATTTACGAAAATTGTTATATCAGAGTGGCACCGTATTATATATCAGTGAAACTTATAGAGGAAGCGTAGCCGATATTAGCGCTAGGCTGTAGCCGTTTGGTTACATTGCTGTCCTTCGCCATGCCGCGAGACCTCATGCTGCGTGTAAATACTGCTAAGTTGCGAAATGTGTAACATTTGCTATACTTCTTCAATATAATATAAAGCTTCGCCTTCCCCGGCACTTTCTGCTTTGAAATACCATAACTGAGCGAGGCATTGTAGCGAAGTTCCGATTCATCTTCTTTTTTACTGACGTGTGGTCTAACCACTTCACAGTTGTCATCTCAGCTGGGCTGTAATTGCGCTGCGATGTGGGCCACAAATTAAAATACAGGATAGTCGTTTTTCAATAACCGCGTAGACACCTAATCCACCCTGATTCTGAAACGAACATTGCACAGACAGACGATACGGTCCTGGCCTTCAACCATTTGCCACTTCTGCAGTTTTCATCTTTGAAAAAAAATGTTGAAAACATATTGTCCTAGTACCTTTTTTTGTAGTTATTTATAGTTCATAAGAGTGCATCACCACCCCCCCCTCCTCCTCCTCATCATCATCATCATCATCATCAATTACAACAGTAATCATAACATTTTTGTTAAGACAGTGAATAGGGGATGAATTAAACAATTACCTTCACTGTGTGGAGATAGTGTAAGACATATTAAACCTGAAGTTGAAAGGTGCTGCTACCAAGCCTTTGTAGGTTAGCGCTTTATTGTGCTACACTGTGATTGATACACATCAGGTTAAATCTATATCTTTATAGTCTATAAACTATCATATTATGGAGAATATTCCCCTGCACTATTTTTACATTTGAGTTAATTTGAGTTTCTTTGAGTTAATTCAGAAGAAATCATTTTAAACATTCTGTATGGAAAAATATTTACACTCATGAAATGAATGTTTTATGTGATGGATAACCCACGATAGCCTCTGAGAAATATAATGGTGTTGGTAATTAACAACAGTAAATGTTATTTTGAACAGTGTAAGCCGTTTGTTCCATCTGAACACTCCAGTCCATCACAGATGCCTCACAGAGGTTTTATCATGGAGTCCAGATGAGAAGATGTGGATTCGTGTACCTGTAGAGCATAAGCTGTGTGCTAATGAGACCATACAAATTCAAATATTTTCATGCAACATGCAATATTCGTTATCCATTGTGGGTCAGTAAATGAAAATCACTTGAGATACATCATACCTGTTCTGCGAACAACATGCTTAAAAATCCTACATTCAACATGGGTCTACATGATCGGTTTACATGTGATCTACTCTGCTATTGTAACAAACAAAAATCCTATATGAGAATATTGTTCATCCTATATGAGAATATTTCTTGAATGTTTTGGCATAAAGTAATGTACTGAGCTGGGCCACCAGCTCCCATTAAAGCAGCAACCCATTAAATAAAGTCTGCACAAAAGAACGTGGCTCTTTTTCAACTGTGTACTACAGCACAGAATTCCAGAGCCCCAACCTTTTTCTAGGAACCTCAGTGGGACCTAATAATGCAGAATATTATGAGAATTATGAGATAATTTCTGATCAGCTGGCCTTTGAAATGTGACCTAGTGCACCTGTTTCTTAAAAAAGCAAAGGTTCAGAGATTTGGTTTACTATTTATTAGTCCTTACTAGTTAGCAGTTGTCATTTTATATTGTAGTCTATTGAGAATTCCTGACACGTGTTTGCGTGGCGGTTCACTGCAGTGTAGTTAGGGTAGTTTAAGGCCTGCCCAGGCTGGGTGGCTCCACGCACAGACAGATTGTCTCTTCTTGCCTGCCGGCTGCCCGCAACTTCAAAGATGTTGACATGAACTTGTCCTGCCTTTGAACCTTGCTAAGGCGTTGTTTCTCTCTCCTTCATTCTCTTTTTCCACACGCTGCCTCCTGTGTGACGTCTCTGGCAGGCCACGCCCACGCCTGGGGCAACCACGGAAAAAAGGCGAGTGAAGTCATGTGACCCTCTGGGATCGGGTCCGAGAGCTCTTCCTGCTTATTGTCAGCAGTAATCGGATGATGTTCCCCTGACCAATTAGCCCAGTGCGTCCTGACACAGAACAAGTCCATGCACTACATGCAGAACACGACTTGTTCACAGAACCAGGCTCAACTCAGATGACTCTGCTGTAGGCTGTTCTCAGAGTGTGCTGTGTGCTGCCAAGTACCTCTGATTCAGCAGTTTGTGCCAGAGACTGAGAGGCAAATTCCAACCCACCACACACACACACACACACACACACACACACACACACACACACACACACACACGCACACACACACGCACACAATCACACACAATCACACACAGCTTACATTTAACATGTTGATATCACAATACCTGATAATACATACTCACTACAAATTAATGAATAAATTATCTTATCTGCTCATGTATTTTCACCAAGAGCAAGATTTTAGAACTGATTAATATAATGCAGTTCCTATACATTAAATAAAATAGTGTTACCTCCAAGTGTATTTGAACGTCACAATCAGGGAGCATCTTCAGTTAGGGGTTAGTAAAGTACGCTAAACCAGGTGGGAGGAGCATCTTCAGTTAGGGGTTAGTAAAGTATGCTAAACCAGGTGGGAGGATCATCTTCAGTTAGGGGTTAGTAAAGTACGCTAAACCAGGTGGGAGGAGCATCTTCAGTTAGGGGTTAGTAAAGTACGCTAAACCAGGTGGGAGGAGCATATTCAATTAGGGGTTAGTAAAGTACACTAAACCAGGTGGGAGGAGCATCTTCAGTTAGGGGTTAGTAAAGTACGCTAAACCAGGTGGGAGGAGCATCTTCAGTTAGGGGTTAGTAAAGTACACTAAACCAGGTGGGAGGATCATCTTCAGTTAGGGGTTAGTAAAGTACGCTAAACCAGGTGGGAGGATCATCTTCAGTTAGGGGTTAGTAAAGTACACTAAACCAGGTGGGAGGATCATCTTCAGTTAGGGGTTAGTAAAGTACGCTAAACCAGGTGGGAGGAGCATCTTCAGTTAGGGGTTAGTAAAGTACTCTAAACCAGGTGGAAAGAGCTGCTTCTTCTAACCCTACATGACCTATTCCAGATTGACACTCAAAGATCTGAAGGGTTTGCTTCAGGCCAACATGAAATGCATTTGTTACAACACCTTTCATTATTATTTAGGAGGAAAAGGACGTCTGAGAAATATAAGTCGCTAGATTTGTGTTTAGAGAACTGCATCGAGCAACACTTACCTGCAACACTTACCTGGATTACCTGCAGTACAAAGACAGTCTCTTAAAGGATTTGCGAGCATCTACCACAGAAAGAATGAATGTTAATGGAGGTGAATGACAGACGGTTGTGTTTTGACAGGGGTTTGATATATAACCCAGAACTCAGAATACATGGTCTACTCTATTAGCAGAATCACAGACTTGAGCTAGATTAGATGTTTATATTTCCATTCAATCACATATCTTCTGTAAGTAATTACTCTATAAATGTGTGTGTGTGTGTGTGTGTGAGAGAGAGAGAGAGAGAGAGAGAGATAGAGAGAAAGAGATAAATGTTATCTTATACTCATTTAACTCAGCAATGCTACAGTCCTACTATAACATTACAGACGGTAAGCATCTTAACAAACATACAACCGTCCAGGCGTACATTAAAGCTGTTGTCAGCTTGTTTCACATGGTTTAATAAATCATTTTAAAGATATGCGTTGGATAAAGCATCTATCAATGTTATATTAAAGCAGTATATATATGCAGCCAGTGCAGGTACTGTGAGGGTGTGTTGGATTGCTTGATTGACTGTGGCATCTCCCTGGCAACATAAACAATCAGGTGTTAGTGTTTGGAAAGTGGCAGAGGCGGTGTGGGTAAGCCGGACATTCAAGCCATCCGACTGACAAGCCACCGCAAGAAAATAGACCAGTATAAGACTTGAAAATGTCAAAAGTTACATCCAAAAACAGGCTAATTTATGTGCAAATCATTAGTGTATTACCTCTAAGACACGACAAGCTGAGGTTGAACTTTCAGCAGTGGAATGGCCGAACATGACGGGTAGGGAACATAGCGGTTTGCTAACGCTTTGCCTGGAATACAGAGTTGACGTCACGTACGCAAACGTTAGTCCCACCCAACTCGAATCCAAATCCAGTTTTTTTTATTTAATCTCTCAACAGAAGATCTGCATCATTCTTTGTCTGCCACCTCAGGCGGTTCATCGAAAATTACTCACAAAAGCTACATATAATAGAAGATCATAATGAGAATAGACATGATCTTTAAAGAAACGTTTCAGGTGAGTAACTGCAGTGTACTTTGGAAAGATACGTAGAGATACTACAAATTAAATAAAGGTGTTCAGAGAAAGAGGAAGCTGTGTGATGAACTTTGTCCTACATGTCCTGTTTCTCTGGAAACGTGTTGCAATTCACTACAATAATATCTCTATATTTCTTAATAAGGTACACTGCAGTTACTTTCCTGGAATCTACAGTATGTATGTATGTGTAAGTACAGTCCCTGACATTAGTTCTGTTGCTTATCCATGTTGTGGAAACAAAAGATTATAACCTGACTTTAAATTCATCGATTGGTTTTAGAAATGACTCATATGAAAGCTGAAACCCTCCCAAATGAGATTTAATTTACTAAAATGAATTTGCTTTACTGCAGAAATATTGATCATTTAATGAACACAGAAAGGTCAGATTTTGGCAAGACAAACGTTTTGTCGCCCACAGAAAGTAAGGTGAAAATCAAACAAATAATTAACTTCATATACAAATATATGCTTCATAAAACTGGTGAATGACATTGTGGTGCTATTAGAGCCATATTTAATATTTTGTGTGACTTCCACGAGTTTGAAGGACCACATCCATGGGGTTCGACAATGATTCATACAATTTATTGATGAAGTCATCAGGAATAGCAAAGACTGCAGTCTTACATGCCTCCCAGAGATTTGAAGAGACTGGAGATGTTTTTGACAAGCCCAGGTCCGGCAGACCCCACAAGACAACTGCTCGGGAGGAACGTTAGTTGGTTAGAAAATCCAAAGCCAGTCCCTCTTCCACTGCAGCAGAGCTCCACCAGGCCTGGTCACCTCAAGTCCCTGTGTCAACTAGAACCGTTTGTAGGATTCTGTCTCGAAATGGCCTCCATGGTCGAATCAGTGCCCAGAAGCCAGCACTAATCAAAAGGCCCACAGCCTGCTAAACGGATGGATGCTGGAAAAGTGGCAGAAGGTGGATTTCTCAAATGAATCTTCAGTTGAATTACACCACAGCCGCTGCAAATACTGCAGGAGACCTACTGGAGCTCGTATGGATCCAAGATTCACCCAGAAAACAGTCAAGTTTGGTGGTGGAAAGATCATGGTCTGGGGTTACATTCAGTATGGGGGTGTGTGAAACATTTGCAAGGTAGAAGGCAATATCAATAGCCTAAAATATCAAGAAGTATTAGCTACATCTTACATTCCCAATCATAAAAGGGGTCAAATTTTGCAGCAGGATGGTGTTCCATCTCATACAGTGGGGAAAATAAGTATTTAGTCAGTCACCAATTGTGCAAGTTCTCCCACTTAAAAAGATGAGAGAGGCCTGTAATTGACATCATAGGTAGACCTCAACTATGAGAGACAAAATGTGAAAAAAAAATTGAGATTGTCTGACTTTTAAAGAATTTATTTGCAAATAATGGTGGAAAATAAGTATTTGGTCAATAACAAAAGTTCATCTCAATACTTTGTTGTATATCCTCTGTTGGCAATGACAGAGGTCAAACGTTTTCTGTAAGTCTTCATTCACAAGGTTGGCACACACTGTTGCTGGTATGTTGGCCCATTCCTCCATGCAGATCTCCTCACGTTTCATCTTCATTGCCCTTGTTGATGGAAGGAGGTTTGCACCCAAAATCTCACAATACATGGCCCCATTCATTCTTTCATGTACACAGACCAGTCGTCCTGGTCCCTTTGCAGAGAAACAGCCCCAAAGCATGATGTTGCCACCCCCATGCTTGACAGTTGGTATGGTGTTCTTTGGATGCAACTCAGCATTCACTGTCCTCCAAACACGACGAGTTGTGTTTTTACCAAATAGTTCTACTTTGGTTTCATCTGACCGTATGACATTCTCCCAATACTCTTCTGGAACATCCAAATGCTCTCTAGCAAACTTCAGACGTGCCTGGCTTAAGCAGGGGGACACGTCTGGCACTGCAAGATCTGAGTCCCTGGCGTCGTAGTGTGTTGCTGATGGTAGCCTTTGTAACGTTGGTCCCAGCTTTCTGCAGGTCATTCACTAGATCCCCCCTTGTGGTTCTGGGATTTTTCCTCACCGTTCTTGTGATCATTTTGACCCCACGGGCTGAGATCTTGCGTGGAGCCCCAGATCGAGGGAGATTAGTAGTGGTCTTGTAGGTCTTCCATTTTCTGATTATTGCTCCCACAGTAGATTTTTTCACACCAAGCTGCTTGCCTATTGTAGATTCAGTCTTCCCAGCCTACAATTCGGTTTCTGGTGTCCTCCGACAGCTCTTTCGTTTTCACCATAGTGGAATTTGGAGTGTGACTGTTTGAGGTTGTGGGCAGGTGTCTTTTATACTGTTAACGACTTCAAATAGGTGCCATTAATACAGGTAATGAGTGGGGGAAAGAGGAGCCTCTTAAAAAAGAAGTTACAGGTCTGTGACAGCCAGAAATCTTGCTTGTTTGTAGGTGACCAAATACTTGTTTTCCACCATTATTTGCAAATAAATTATTTAAAAGTCAGACAAAATGATTTTCTCAATTTTTTTTCACATTTTGTCTCTCATAGTTGAGGTCTACCTATGATGTCAATTACAGGCCTCTCTTATCTTTTTAAGTGGGAGAACTTGCACAATTGGTGACTGACTAAATACTTATTTTCCCCACTGTATATCCATCTCTACCTCAAAGTTCCTCAAGGCGAAGAAGATCAAGGTCCTCCAGGACTGGCCAGCCCAGTCACCAGACATGAACATCATTGAGCATGTTTGGAGTAGGATGAAAGAGGAAGCTTGGAAGACAAAACCAAAGAATTTTGATGAACTCTGGGAGGCATGTAAGACTGCGTTCTTTGCTATTGTATGAATCATTGCCGAACTGCATGGATGCGGTCCTTCAAGCTCGTGGAAGTCACACAAAATATTAAATATGGCTCTAATAGCACCACAACGTCATTCACCAGTGGTATGAAGCATATATTTGTATATGAAGTGAATTATTTGATTTTCACCTTACTTTCTGTGGGCGACAAAACTTTTGTCTTGCCAAAATCTGACCTTTCTGTGTTCATTAAATGATCAATATTTCTGCAGTAAAGCAAATTCATTTTTGTAAATTAAATCTCATTTGGGAAGGTTTCAGGTTTCATTTCTAAAACCAATCGATGAATTTAAAGTCAGGTTATAAGCTTTTGTTTCCACAACATGGATAAGCGACAGAACTTATGTCAGGGACTGTATAGTATAGTATGTATAGTATAGTATGTATAGACTGTATAGTATAGTACAGAACTTATGTCAGGGACTGTATGTATATGTATATATGTAAATTGTTACAAGCACCAAGTTTCTTGGTATCTGGCCCTGTCTACCCAAGAACCTCACCTTCAATGACTTCCTACAGAGGCTGAAGAAACCTCGCACCCACTCCACCATTCTCACCATCTTCTACAGAGGGATGGTGGAGAACTTCTTGAGTACTCCATCTTAGAACCCAAGAACGTGCAGAGAATAGTGAGGGCTGTAAAGATCTATAAAGATCCTCAGGGTCCCTTTCCCCTCCATCATGGATATTTACAACACACTGCAAAGCTGTATTGTGGCACGGTGGATGATCCTACACAGCCCTCAGCCAAACTCCTCTCTCTGCGACCTTCTGGGACGAGGTACTGAAGCATTCAGGCATTCAACAAATACTATGTCCTTAAATGAATGTCCTGACTGTCATATGGTGTAAGCACGTATCACAATATGGTGATGAAACATTCCTTTGCACATGCTCTCATTACATGTGCTTGTTGTTGGCCTATATGTTATGTGTATTTTCATATTTACTGTCTACATGTTCTGCCTTTGTGTTGCAGCATGGTCCTGCAGGAAGGTTGTTTCGTTTCACTGGACACCTGTATATAACCTGAAATGACAATATTAAGTCAAATGAAATGACTTGAGAGTCATTGAATACATACAGTATGTCCAGTATCTATTCCTGGATATATCAGTAAAAGTATGGACCCTACTGCCTCGACCAAAGCAACGGCATCAAACGTGCCTCCAGCAACCTTCTTATCTCACTCTCTAACTCATCGAGGCACAAATGAGTCATCTGTGAGGGATTAATAAGTCTGTTTTCGAGGTTTTATCCATGGCAATCTATATGACACGTGTGCAGATATGTGTCCACAGAGTATGACTAAGACAAAAACTTTTATAACAAACAAATAAACAAGTAGACATGAAAAAGAAAACGGTGGCGTTTCACAACACTCCAGATTGTGTTTGTTGAGTCTGAGAGGGGCTGGATGAATCTTGCAGAGATAACGAGCCTGGCTCTCTCCCTACGGTCAAGCCAGTGTCTGCTCTCCTGCTTTGTTGTCCGTGGGCTGGGCTCTCTGTGGAGTCTGGGAGATGCCAATCTGTGTGTGTCCTGCTCCATGTTTACCTGTGGTGTAGCATTATCCTGGGCTCTAGGGAGTGTGTGTGTGTGTGTGTGTTTGTGTGTGTGTTTGTGTGTGTGTGTGTGTTTGTGTTAGTGTGTGTGTGTGTGTGTGTGTGTATGTGTGTGTGTGTGTGCGTGTGTGTTTGTGTTAGTGTGTGTGTGTGTGTGTGTGTGTGTGTTTGTGTGTGTGTGTGTGTGTGTGTGTGTGTGTGTGTGTGTGTGTGTGTGTGTGTGTGTGTGTGGGGACGGGGGAGATTGGAGCCGGTGGTCTACTGGCGCTGCCCCTTCCTGTGGTTGTGGTTCATTACTCTGTGTAATCAGAGCACCGTGGGCGTCTGGCCTTCACAGGGGACCCGCGTGTCACCACAGACAGCAGGACACCCAGGCACATGGAAAATGAGGGCAGGGTGGGTCTGGGGGGAGGCGGGGCATGCCGGGGTGGGGCGGAGCTTGCTGGGTGGGGTGGGGCTTCGTATATTAGTGGCCCCAGCTGAACCCGATTTAATGCCTGCTGGTTGCACACCTCTTAGGAATGTTTTATAATCTTTACCAATAAATGAGATTAACATTCTAATATTTTTATTGTTCTTAGAAGAAATAATTTCACAGGCCAGTCCAGACAATGACTGGAAAGTCCAGATTAAGTGGAAAGTTGAAATCAGGTCAGGCAGGTTTGTGGAGTTCAAAGCCATCACTGAGCTGTTATGTGAAATAATCATAATGGGTATACTACATAGTTTGTTTACATTAAAATAATAAAATAAAATCACAATAATAAAATAGCTAAATAAAATGCTATTTAAAGATGAACACTTGCTAAGTGAGTTTTCAGTCTCAACTCCAGGTAGAGTGATATTTAAAAGAAATAAATATGTATTGCATCTCTAACCCAAGAACAATTTCATTCAGCATTGTGAATGTTTAAAGACTTAATTGTTTCTTTCTACTTCATAACAATAACAAACTAGAATGTGAAAAATTAACACAGGGGTTTAAAAATGTATAATGTATATAATGTATGTATAATATATTAAATCATATTATTAATCTTAATGTATTTAAGATGATACACACATACAGACATATGTATACAAATATACCTGGTTCTAAAGAATGCTTTAGTACTTTGGTTTCAAATACATTTTCACAAAACTGGAAAAGATGATTTTAAAATAAAATATTTTCTAAGTATTCAAAAAAAATTGTGCTGAATACTGCTTTCAGAGCTTAAAGCTGCGGATCTGATAATGTCGGCTTATACGTGATACAAGAATGAAAATTACTCGGAGCTCAGACATAAGACAAACACAGTTAAAAAAACATTGGAGTTTTCCCTCAGATCTTCGGGGTTTTGGCGTAATTACGGTGAAGTGCTACCACATGTCTCACGGTGGAGAGTATCTCATCCTAGCACAGCAGCTCGTAATGCTTTCAGATGAAAATAACATAAACATGTATACACAACCATACGGCAAGCTATGGTGTCATCACCATTAATGAAACAAAAACCTCGTTGTTTTTAATCTGATTATTCCAGGCCTGCGTTTTCTCTGACGTTCCAGCTGTGAATCGTGCGATATTTCAGATGGAGCTTTTCACTCCCAAACGTCTGCTTGAGACTTTCTTATGACTGAATAATTTCGTCTTAATCCTGAAATTGACCTGAAAATGTAGCTGTGTGAACAATCCCTTAGGCTTTGCTGGAGAAAGTTTTGGTTTTCAGAAGCAAACCGTTTTGCTTCATGGGTTCCTCGGCTGTTTAACCCCAAGATGGTTCCTGTTTCACCCAAACACAATTTTCAGGAAGGAGAAACCATTTTGTGCTCTCTCAGTCCTGGAGGAGATGCAGTGTCACCGTTTACATTTTTATTTAGAATGAATAAATTTAGAAGAGCATACAGGGGTTGTTTCTTCAACAAGACTCTGCTGTCCCCTGGGATCAGTAAATTGCTACGGAAGCTCAACTCTAAGTACCGTGCATCCATTTAGCAGATAGGAATCAGCAGGCAAGGAAGCGTAGAAGACAAATCAGGAATATTTGAGAACCGTGTTCACTGCCAGGAAAGGTTCAGCACCACTATCTTCATTCTGCACACAGCTTGCTCCATATTGTACCCATTTAATTTGAGATATTTTACATGAGTGGAAAGAACATTGTCATTGAAGCACGGTGACAGGAAATTACGCGTGTTTGTGTGTGTGTGTGTGTGTGTGTGTGTGTGTGTGTGTGTGTGTGTGCGTGCGTCCGTGCGTTTGTTGGGGTGGATCTACATTTTAGCACCAGCAGGAGTTTTAATTAGGCCGTAATGGAATGTTTAATTGCATGCTTATGGTGTGATGGAAAACTATAGCAAAACGCTTCAAAAACGCTTCAAAGCTCCGTCTAGCCAAGCTACAGGATGGCATCCTGCAGTGGGCGCCGTGAACCTGGGTGGAGGGGAGAGATTAGGAGGTGGCTGCAGCCTCCGTGGGTGGAGCTCTCCTCCACCCTCCCTGGTCACCGTATAATCACAGACTACCAAACCCAGGAGGACCAGACCAGTTGCAGACCAAGGGACCACCAGGCACCAGTCGATGTGGCAGTAAAAACATAGTTGAGCACAACTCAGAGGTCTTCAGACGATCATGTTCTAGTGTATACACACTAGCAAAAATATTTTGCTCTGCCTTTTTGTGTATGATATACATAAGACTGCATGTTTGACAAACATGTAGCCAGCCGTGTGGAGTAAGTGTGCATAAAAACTTTTGAGAGTGCTGTGTGTGTGTGTGTGTGTGTGTGTGTGTGTGTGTGTGTGTGTGTGTGTGTGTGTGTGTGTGTGTGTGTGTGTGTGTGTGTGTGTGTGTGTGTGTGAAGAAGGAGGAACACGAGGGCAGCTGAGATGGCAGAGAAGGCCCCATTCCGTAGCTTATCCACAGATGGCTGCAATTGAAGTAAGAGGTGGTGGGCTGACTTGCATGGTAGTAATTACTAAGACACCTTCTTATGATTCTCTAAATAACAGTGTTGTTTCGACTAAAAATAAACTTTCGGATAAACTGCGGGATCATAACCTCTGACCTCTCGCAAAGACCATGGCCATGGTCTTCTGAAAAGAAAGGTCTCACTAAAGGCTCACCTGCAAACACACACACGCACACGCATAATTCCCTGTCACAGATGCATACACACAAAGGATGTGGACAACCCCCTCTACACACACACACACACACACACACACACACACACACACACATCGCACATATGCACAGTCACATTGAGTTAATGACACATAATTGTAGAAAAGCCTCCAGCATTCACCTGCAGTCCAGGCCAAGCCTCACTGACGTCTGTAAGACCACAAGAAGAAGAAGACGAACACCTCATCACACAAACAGAAACTAGGAGAACCCTGAGCATGGGGTGAGGATTCCTACAGTCTCCTATACATTAAAATTCACACTTGTTTTATTGGCCCAGTTAAGGCATTCTCATTCTGCTCTGTCAAGAACTGCTACGTTCTGTTCACGTGTTTTTCAGGCGCTCTAGGCCGTTCCCCAGTGTGTCTTATGACGGCCATGTTTCCGTTCCCAGTGGATCGTTTACTCCTGGTTGTCTAGTTCAGTCTCTTGTTCTTCAACATTCAAAATGGGCTCACTAATAGTTTTCAGAAGCGTTGACACAGCTATAGATCCAGGAGCAACACACACCCCTATACACCAATACAGGGGTTCTCAACTGGTTTCAGCCCGGGACCCACATTTTCTCATTGTCATTAAGTCACAACCCAGTTTAATACAATACAAATTTTATAACAAATTAAAGGGGTAAACAATTGGTGGTTACCATGTCAACAAGATTGGGGTTGCATGCAGGGGTCCAGACAAAAAAATTACTCAAGGAGCCAGTGGGTCCTCAAATGAAAAAAATCAGGTGCCAGTAACTTTTTCTAGGCACAATAATAATATACAAACTAATGTGCATTGCAACACTCACATCAGGTCATCTGTTATTTAGGATCTCTGCCGTGCAACATGACTGATGTCTTTCTCTTTCTAACTGCAGTAAAGTTGGTTTCACAATCGTGGTCAGTTTTTGTATGAACATTTCAATAACTTTTAAACAGTCCATCATAAGTCCACAAAACAAGGTCTATTACACAAAGTGCATCCTAAATAACAACCTAGAACTAAGGTCTGGGTATTTATACCTTGCTCCAATTTGTGGTGGTCAGTTTTTGTCAAATATTTCAATAGCTTTTAAAATATCCATCATAAATCAAGTTACATTACATCAAGTGTATCCTAATCAACAACTTTGTTTTGTGGACTTATGATGGACCGTTTAAAAGCTATTGAAATAATTGGGCAAAAACTGACCATTTTTGAAATGATTGCAAAAAACACAGTGTGTAGTGCTCTGGGGCCTTCACGACCGACACTTGCGTCCGTGTTAAGGTAATTTGTAGACGGTGCCTTAGATGTTGCAGTGGTGAAAGTAGTACATTTGAAATAATATATTATCTGCTATTTAAAATACATCTATTCCTGACGTAAACAAAGTTGTAGATGTTTGTCTTGGTTGCCAGAAATAAGAATTTTCTAATAATAAGAATTGCTATTACTATAAAGTTATTGAAGAAAGAATTCTGAATATGCGAACGTGAAACCAACTTTACCAAGTTTCCTAGTATGTATATGAGTGACTTTTGGTCCCTTTAAAACTATGTACAGTTATAAAGAAGTGTGTCCTCTTATGGTCCGACACAGATGTAGACTGTAAAAAATGCGATATTTTTCGCTTGGCCATTTTAAACGCTGCTTTACGAGTCACGTGATCGGATTCCCGCCTTTGTTGATGGGCAGAGACGAACATGTGAGTGGAGCTACAGCATATCGATTAACTTTTAACATACAAACTCAAAAGAAAATGGTGGATATTTTTCCAATGACAAAAAATACTCACCCATAAAAAATAATGCTGTTGTATCGCTTGTCGCCACTGGCAGTCTGGAGCTCTGTCATGTCTGACGGGTGCCTCTCTGTCTTTTTTCAAGATAAAATGTGAATACAAAATTAGAAGAGTAGCCTATTAATCTTTTTACAAGCTGTCCATGACTTACCCAGAACATGTCCGCAACCCACTTTTGGGTCGCCTCCCACCAATTGAGAATCACTGTTCCAATACATCCCCACACACACTAATACACCCTCACACACACACCAATACACACTCACACACATCAGTACACCCACACCAATATACCCCCCCCACACACAAACACACCAATACACACTCACACACATTAGTACACCCACACCAATACCCCCCCCCCCCCCCACACACACACACACACACACACACACACACACACACACACACACACACACCAATACTCCTACATGCAAGCACACAAACGCTGACACCTGCTCATGCCTTGAGCTCACCACAGTCTGGAGGACGTGCAGATCCACACCTCAGCCACAAAGGAGGGATGTCTGCAGCGGGACATCGTCTGCAGAGAGACGTGTGCAGCGGGACGTGTGCAGCGGGACGTCTACAGCGGGACGTCTGCAGTGGGTCTGCAGTGGGACGTCGTCTACAGCGGGACGTGTGCAGCGGGACGTGTGCAGCGGGATGTCTGCAGTGGGACGTCTACAGCGGGACGTCTGCAGCGGGACGTCTACAGCGGGACGTCTGCAGCGGGACGTCTGCAGCGGGATGCCTACAGCGGGACGTCACCTGCAGCGAGACGTGTGCAGCGGGACGTCTGCAGCAGGACGTGTGCAGCGGGACGTCTGCAGCGGGACGTATACAGCGGGACGTGTGCAGCGGGACATCTACAGTGGGATGTCTGCAGCGGGATGTCTGCAGCGGGACGTGTGCAGCGGGATGTCTGCAGCAGGACATCTACAGCGGGACGTCTGCAGTGGGACATCGTCTACAGCGGGACGTGTGCAGCGGGACGTGTGCAGCGGGATGTCTGCAGTGGGACGTCTACAGCGGGACGTCTACAGCGGCACGTCTGCAGCGGGACGTCTGCAGCGGGACGTCTGCAGCGGGACGTCTACAGCGGGACGTCGTCTACAGCGGGACGTCTGCAGCGGGATGTCTACAGCGGGACGTCACCTGCAGCGGGACGTGTGCAGCGGGACGTCTGCAGCAGGACGTGTGCAGCGGGACGTCTGCAGCGGGACGTCTGCAGCGGGACGTCTACAGCGGGACGTGTGCAGCGGGACATCTACAGTGGGATGTCTGCAGCGGGACGTCTGCAGCGGGATGTCTGCAGCGGGACGTGTGCAGCGGGATGTCTGCAGCGGGACGTGTGCAGCGGGACGTCGTCTACAGCGGGACGTGTGCAGCGGGACATCTACAGTGGGACGTCTGCAGCGGGACGTCTGCAGCGGGACGTGTGCAGCGGGATGTCTGCAGCGGCTGCAGGGACTGAAGGGCCTCGTCTGCGCAGACGCGGGAGAGCAGGAAGTGGAGTTGACCGCACGGCCCCTGATGCACTTACGCTGTGATTTTACTTGACCGTGACAGATGAGCTCACTGCAGCTGGGGGGACCTGCAGCTGGGGGGTTTGGACCTGCAGCTGGGGGGTTTGGACCTGCAGCTGGGGGGTTTGGACCTGCGGCTGGGGGGGTTGGACCTGTGGCCAGGGGGGGACCTGCGGTGGCTGCCGTGCTGTTTCCCAGCTGCGTCTGACCCACTGCGCCGTGTGGCAAATCATCCCAGAGCATTTAAACACTGAACCGCAGCAGAGAACAGCCAAAGGCTTCGGGCCGGCACTATTCGTACCTGGTGCACACAGTGCCATGCTGTTTGGCATGCAGCAAATTCTTGACAAGTTAAGAAACAATGAACCTATTCAATATAACCCACTTAGAACGACCCGAAACCCTTTAATTGTGTTTTTGTACTGTCGATTCAGTGCAAATCGTGGCACTCCACGCAGAAGTATGTAGTGTAACAGCCTTAATTAGCCCTCTTGGCATGTTAAAAATTATGGAATGTTGAAATTGTGGATCGTGGAAACGGAAACATTATTACTGACTGTTACAAAATGGCATATGGCCAAATGGAAAAGAACGTTTCATGTTGGTATGGTGTTTAAACCTGAAAAGAAAAAAACAACATTTAAAAAGTCTACAGATTATGAACTGCAAACTCCCAGGTAACACAAATACTGACCATAGACTTTATCCCATAGTCAGTTCCACAGCAAACGTAAGACTAGGCTGAGACACCTCCAGCAGCCCGGGGCCACCGGCCAAGACCAACACGCTTATACCGGTCCCATCACATCGAGAATGAAAACCATTATCCGCATTGTCATCAACACATTTTGATGATTATGCCTCAGTCATAGAGAGCGTAGGGCTGCATAAGCGTGGGTGGTACCCACAGAACTGGATCCACTCAAACAGTCTGGCTCGGTTTATGGTGTCGAGCTGGACCCACTTTACAGAGCGATTCATTTGAACAAAGCTACAATTAAAAAAACACAGTTCGGTTCTGTAATGCTTTCCGCCTGTATTTCATTGTAACAGTGGAACCTCTGGTTGTATGTGAGAGATTTGGGAAGCAATATATGGATCTGATCTTCAGAACATTCCCAACAGCTTTGAAAGCACCTAGTCGGTTTGCTGGTAGACTAAGTTAACGTATTCAGTCAACATTTATATAAAAAAGAAAGTTCAGAAACAAAAGCCAGACACTAACATACGTGTACATAGAGTATGAGTCATGTACGTGTACACATGTGTACATGTACACATATGTGTCATGTAGCTGTACATGTGTACAATAATGCAGGTTTCTTCTTGTGAACATGCAGTCACAAGGCAACCACAGACACTGTAAGTCAAGCTTTACGCAGTGTTGATATTTTTGGTTGTCACTTTGTTTGCTAGCTTGAGATGATCTCTGCTTATAACACATTATAGTCTAATTTGAGTTGTTGCTCACCCCATTTATCTCTTCTGTGTCCATACTGGTTTTGGATTCTTATCGGACCTCTTTGGGTAACAGTAATCTGTTGGATTGTTCTTCTGGTCATTTTTGTCCTGTTCTAGTTTCCGTTTGTGGACTGTGCTGTGGTCTTGTACGCACCTGTGTCCATCTGCATGAGATGAATGCAGCAGGATATGTATATCTGAGCTAATTCTGCTGAACAACAAAACTGTTCAAAACATCTAACTCATCTGAGTTCAGTGTTGGAGGAGGCAGTTAAGTGACTTTGAGTGTCATTTGTATCCAGTCACAACCCAAGAAGAAATCATCACCTCGGTAATATCTGCGTCATCAATTGTCATTCATACGGTGCTGCCTTGTAATTAAGATGCCAACACAGAGAAGTGCAAATATTTTTCTTTACAGGCAACAATTGTTTTATGCATCATTTGGGCCCTTCTTGTGAAGCCATATTTTAAATTTCACTGGCTAAGAATTCAGAAGTGACTTGCAATTGTACAAGCTTGTGACCATCCCTCATGCAGAAAACAGAGATGGAAGCAATTGCCCCACTAGCTAGGGCAGAATTGACCCGTACCTTCTTTACGTGGGTGGCTCAGAGTGGGTGGAGTGATGACTGCTCTTAAGAAGGGACCAAAGAGTTCAAACGGAGCCTGCAGGGATGACTGCAGGAAACTTTCATTCACAGGGTCAATCAAAGTAACGTCCTGAGGAAGAAGTGTCCTGTCTCCTGTCTTCCCCCGAGACGTAACCCCACCTCCTTCCCCTGGCATTCATGGGCCCATGCAGCTGGGCTGAGCACGTCTGACTCCTGAAGAGCAAAGAAGATTCCAGGAGGGTCTTTGCTGGTATTGCGATGATGAATCAATTAAGCCAATTAGGACTGGCACGGCCCCCTGCAGATCACTGCAGGATTTAGCCCCAAAACATGAATCCTAGTTCATGTTCTGTTGACAAGAATTCTAATGCATGCACAATGACCACCTGTTTCTTCTCTTCTCCATTTACTACACGCAATCTCCCCCCAAGCACACGTTTACGACGGAAACCACAGCTATGGAGGGCTGCACCCCGCCACCTCCCCTGACTCGGCTGGATTCGAATGCCTCAGTGTGGAATAGAAGCATGCAGATTTGCTCCCTGCGTTCATTAGCATGGCCTACAGCGTGCGCTAAGATTGCTTCCTGCTCCAATTGGTGCCAGCATCTTTAGAACAGCTGAGAGGTACCAGTTATTACACCATACGTTAGAATCGCTCTGTGCCAACAACTTGGTACAGATGGTTCTGAATGTAAAATGCCCTTTTTTACCACACTAGCACAATATACATATTTTGGTTATGAATATACATACTTTGGTTATGACCAAAATATGCATCATGGATTTGCAAATGTCATTTCATCATATCAGGGTTTTGTCCACTAGGATTTGTTTGACATGTTGGGTTTCATCTACAATATCACTGAACATTCTCCAGCTTGTTCCCCAGACATTACAAAGGCTGCACAAATTCTGGGTGAACAATATATATACGCTACAGCTAATAAACACCAGTTCCACTACACATCTCTCTCGTGCTTTAGTAGTGCCAGCAGTAAGGATGGGGTAAATATTAGTGTGTGCCAGGTGTGATTCTCAGGTGGGTCAGGGATCGTTTACCTCAGTGCCCATGTGTAAGCGGCCTGGCCCATCATGGCCTTTTGTGATGGAGGTATTTGTCTCCTGTTGCCCTGCATGGGAAGCCAGCATTGACTTTTTACAGTTTACATTTTACATTTACACTTTACACTTACATTCACAGCATTTGTGTCACAGCATACGAATGGACGACTTGTCCCCAGTTCTACAAAACAAGGACGGGGTGAGGACACTCCCAGAGAGACAGGTACACTCCCACAGCCTTCCTGGATCTGCTCTAGGTCCGTGGGCCATAGATGATGATATTCAGCAGGCTCATCCAGATGGCTGCGAGCCACCTGAAGGCCCCTGGTGCCCCACGTCCACAGGGCGGTAGAGGTGGATCGGTTGCGGGGCGTCCGGGCTGGTCCGGAGGCTGGTTCAGCAGGCGTGGTGGTGCCACACCTTTGGGCCTCTTGGTGCAGGTTCTCACACTCCTCTTCAGGTAGACCTACCAACTCTCAGTTCCCTGGTTGTCTAATTAATGACCCCGCCCTCTCAGACCTGCTTGTTTTCATGGTTACTGGACTTTGAGGGGACTGTCTCCAGCCTTGTTTGTTAACTTAGTGTAGCATTATTATTATTAATATTATTAATAGTTGCTTTGGCCTGTTAGTTCTCTTACAGGTTTTAAAATTTTATCCTAATTTTGTCTTTCTGGTTTGTAAAACTCAGTAGCGAACCGCAACCATTAAACCCGGCCCCCCCGAAAAAAATAAAAATAAAAAATGTTTTCCTCTCCTAATAAACTGCAATAAAGAATAAAGAAAAAACCGAGACGACAGTATAGCTTTAGAAACGCAATAAACAGTAACATTTGTACTAGATAACTTAAATAAGTATCCAAACAAAATAAGGTTTCACAGCTCCGTGGTTCTCGGAAGCGGAATATGTAAATGAGGACTGAAGGACTGAAGCGAAACTAGCTAGCGGTGGTACGCTAACGACAGCTAGCATCGCCACAGCGGGCGGAAATTATCATACAGTTAAGCCCACCCACTAAGAGGGAAGATATGATTGGTCAATTTTACTGTCATTTGAAACTGGTATTGTGCTGAATTATAACTGCCAGGCCCTCTGTAAACGAACAGCGGGCATCACAGTCCTGATAGGGGGAGACACAGGCTCACAGGCTTCCACTTAACCCCTCACCTTCCAACACAGATTGAATAGACACGGTTGAATAATTTATTTGCTTATATTTTTGTAATTGTTTAGATGTCATTGTAAATTGTAAAACTGTAAGTAAATAAAATAAAATTGGATAATTATATATATATAATGTTTTAAGAATATTTTAGGCCCTCTGAGAGGGCGTAGAGGGCCCTGACGGTTCCCCACTGGTAAAACTGCTGGCACATCTCACCTGATATTGATGGCCTATTGTATTATTATTCTCATGATTCTGAGTCTGGACTATTTTTCTAGTTTCTGTTTTTGGACTGTTTTGGTTGACAATTTTGGTTCATATCCTGTTGTCATAGATATCATGCGTAGATAAGTGCGTGTGGTCATTCTACTAATTTGACCTTTGTAGTGATGTATGCTGTGACCTTCCTGACCAGTTTCAGATGTTCTAGTTAAATGTTCTGTCATTTAGTTTTAATTTATGGACCATAATATTCCCAACATCCAACAAAAGCAAACAAAACCTACTCTAGGTATCAGGATCCCTCATTCTCCATAGTTTTTGGATAACATTTGCCTTTTTAAAAATACTTAGAAACTGCTGTAAAGTCCTGATGATTGTAAAGTCCAGATGCGAGGCCTTTGGTTTGTCTGCTATCAGAGAGGGTAGATGATGCTAATTATCTTCTTATCGAGGGAGGAAAATGGTTCTCCACA
The DNA here is from genome assembly GCF_052324685.1 of Brachyhypopomus gauderio. Lineage (NCBI taxonomy): Eukaryota > Metazoa > Chordata > Actinopteri > Gymnotiformes > Hypopomidae > Brachyhypopomus > Brachyhypopomus gauderio. Next base: position 2,069,851 of record NC_135212.1, read on the forward strand.
ACATGAGGCTCTCTCACAACCCCCCCCCCCCCCCTCCCCACACACACACACACACACACACACCCACCAACCCACACCCAGACGGACGCAGGCAGCGTGGTCACAGGGACCCTGACCCAGGTTTGCCCCCCGCTCTTTTCCCCACGTGTCCCTGGAGTACGCTGATCTCATCTAGCTGATTGCTTCAGCATGTGCGCCAGCAAGCTCTCTTTGAGCCTTTGTGGCAGTGTGTGTTAATTGATAATGCTTCAAATACTGAGGCATTCTTTGTTCATATCTGATACATCAGGCCATGTCGACATTTGCACTCTGATGTGTGACGTGTCCGATCTCCAAGCTTGTTTCTGTGTTTTATTAGAGAGTACAGTAGAAATATAAGAATTCACACAGTCTAGACTTTTTTCATAAAAGGGAACAAATGGACACACGAACAGAGAGAGAGAGAGAGAGAGAGAGAACACATATTTTGCAGCGGGAGAAACAGATGTAATTAATATTGCCTCTCAGCATAATCCCCCACGTGAAAACACGTTGACTCCGCTGCGTGTTCCACAAGTGGTTCACGCCGACAGAGACTTGGCCTGCAGGAGAACCACCTTCCAGCTGTTTGAGTCAAGGCTTTGAGTGGGTACAAACTCAGCCTGCCATGTAGGCTCAGTTAATACAGCCAGCTGCATCGCGCTGGGCAAAAAAGAAATAAAATACTTACCAGCTTTCCTTGTTACTCGGCACTTAAAGTGTCTTAAAGTGTCAAAGGACACTTTAATAGTAAAAGAAATAGTGACAATAGCTGGATTTGAATGATGAAAGTATAATAAAAATTTTGCACGCACCAATAAACGTTGAAGAGAGAGTTATGTGAGAAGCATAAGTCTTACAGGATTGTTGATGATATGTGTCATAAAAAAAATGTTCCTACTAATCCGTCGGCGGACACGCGGATCTGCAGTTTTCATTTAATCCGTTTCTATGATTCTGCTGCCACCTACTGGCCGATGCCTTTATTTTCCCTTTCAGCGCGATAGATTTTGAATATTTGTTTTCAACTATGTCACTTCTTTCAGCTTTTGTATTGTTTTAAGCCAACTGTAGGTCTCATTACACTACATAATACAGGACACACCTCTGCCCATTTCAAATATTTAAGGTGTGTAGTATTGATATCCTAGTGCATATAGGCACTTCATGTGGCATATAGGCTGATATATCGCTGGTTATAAATGAGTTATAAATGACCTGTACAGTGAAGATAGCGGAGTGTCTGTGGGGTGGATGTTAATGCCTTCCTGCTGTTTGTGCATCCAGCGTCCTCGTTTCTGGCCACGTTCGTTCATTCCATCTCCGGACACGTGCGTGTGCTCGTGCGTGTGCTCGTGCGTGTGGACAAAACCGCGAGACGTGGAAGACCATGAAAGCTGTACAGAAAACGTAGTTATAATTGCTTATTATTCCAAAAAAAAAAATGGTGGATATTTTTTTCCAATTACAAAAAATCCTCACCCATAAAAAGTAATGCTGTTGTATCGCCTGAGTGAAATAATTATAAACCGCATTAATGTGCAGTTTATTCTATGAGAAATGCATCGAATCACCAAGTTCAGATTATAGTTATAGTTAAGTTGATTATAGTTAAATAGCATTTTTACATTTATAGCTAAACTGTTTTTTTCATTTTAAACAACTTAAAAAAAACATCAATACCCACTAATCCCATAATGTTACAATCAACTCCAGGATTACTGGCACCCCTGTTGAAAATGAGATAAAAACGAACATTACTGATTAAATGATCACAGATGTAAGTTGTGATATGTTGGGTTTATACAGCACTGAGCTGTTATGCCCCCCTGGCAGAGGCAAACACAGCTTGGGCTGTAAACTCTAGCATGTCATAAAACTCATTATGCTTTTGACTTTCTAAAATGCTTTTTGACCACTAGAAGCACAACAAGCCCAAAGCAGAAACGCTCCATCACCGTATCTGACTGAATTGCATTTTGTGGCGTGCACTTGGAGAACACTACTTTCACGGAGTTCTTCAACTCTAACTAGAAGGAGGAACAGGGGCTGAATGGAGATGTGTGGAAGTTCACTGACATGAACGCTGTTCCAGTGGTGAACGCAGGACTGGTGGAGAAGTGACGTACACACAGAGCCCAGGAATGACAACGTTGATCTGAGTCCAGAAATGCACAGTCCCAGGACTGCCAACAAGACCGGACCACACCCATACACAAAATATTTTATGTGAGTGTGAGTGTGTGTGCGCGTGTGTTTGAACAGGATGTTTGAGACAGAGGAGCGTCCTTCATCAACTGTGTCATTCAAAGCAATTCAGTGCCTCCATTATATTAAAATGATAAAAAATTGTATTTATCTTTGATTTGTGTACTTCACTACATTTTTAAATATCTCTACACATATATTTCAAAACCACTGTACATGTACACTGTATATCAGCATGAAGACATAAACCCTACAAATGAAAGATTAATATTCTGCTTTATCGAGGCCCTTAAGAAGGGATGTAGTCTGTGGCATCCTGCAGTATTTTGAACTGTTTAATCTCCTACAGGTTGAGATAAATGACCAGTCCAATAATAAATGAGGTACTGTAGTTTGCAACTGCTTCCTATGCAAATGTATTAACACAGCCATATAAAATTACTAGCAGCACAAATGGATAAATCGTTACTCATTCTTCCTCATGCACTCATTCAGTTGTCTTGTATTTCCTGTAAGAGGTGTATTCAACTTTACGCCGGAGAAACCAAGAGACTTGCTGAGCCATCAGAATAAAGGACCTGTTGTTTCCAGTGGCAAGACATTTGAATGTTAGTGGACAATACATGACATGGCAGATGTTGCTGTGGCAACTATAAACTCAAATAAACTCAAAGCAATTCAAAGAAAAATAAACTACAGCCCCAGAACTTTAGAACCCAAAGGAATGAGTGGTATGATTCAAACATCTGGTTATTTCCAACATAAACTGGCTTGATTATCTAAAACGTCAGAAGCTATTTGCTTACACAGCTCATGAAGGACCTCTCCAAGCCTTATTTCATTATATTTCTGGATTACACCTTTAACTACAGTAAACTGAAGGAGCTCTCTAATCATCATCAGCTATATGTACATTGTGGGTATATTGGGAATGGTAACCACTGATCATGCAAATCAAACCTAGAGTTGATGAAAGCAACCTTTGGGAATACAAAACAGCCAGGAGATTCCTTTAACTTTATAGTGAGTTTAATTCCAAGTAGTTAATTCCATTTCGAAGTAGTCTGTTTTGAAGTTGTTCATTTGAAAGTCTTAACTGAAGATGGCTTCTTACTGAGGGTTAAGTGGCATATATTCGTACTATATAATTTCTATTGTAGAACCGTTGTATTTTACATCACACAGGACATGTAAAAAGTGCTGATACAGTATAATTTAAATTTGGTAGCACATGTTAGACCAATGTTGGCCACAGGATGGCACTATTGTCTGTTGGCGGGCTTCAGCTGCTACATTCACCCAAAAATCTATTTTCATATATACATATATTACATTTTTTTTATGTTTATGTAGGATAAATACGTATACAACACTGCTTTTGGTGTTTGACTTTGGGTTTAGTGTTTGTTGTTTTTACATATGTTGTTTCACTACACAAGTCTGAAACTCCTTTGAATAAATTTAATACAACTTAACACTTCAAGAAAAAAACAAACAAACAATGAAATCAAAATCAAATCAAAATGAGCGCAAACTTCTTCAAGTACAGTAGATGTGTCCCAGTGAACACCACTGCCACAACTGGCCCTCCTAACTATATGCAGGGTATATGCGGGGTATTTGCAGGGTATATGCAGGGTAATAATGCATATTAAAAAGACACCAAAGGGCCACCTAATATGTGCATGTGCATGTAGCATATTTGGCATGGCAATTATAGTATTTAATTAATACTGTAGTATTCATATATTCCACAATATATTGTGGAACTCATATAGTTTTATAGTATTTGTGAGTATCTGTGAGCACATCACGTTATGGCTTAAGTATGCCAGTGGAAAGTTGATGAGGTTAGTTTCTGGTTTGTGCTTTTATTGTTGCACATGTATGTACCATTACCTTGTGAGTTACTGATTTATTGAACAGCATCACCATCATTGTTTATGTTTCAAATCAATTTAGCACAGAGTATATTCTCTGGTTAGTCTGTGTTTTTAACTTTTACTTGTCGGTGTATTCTGGAATTATTTGGCAGCCTAGGAGCAGTGTGTCCACAGACATCAGGCTGTGTCTCGTCTCCAGCCCTGAGACAACTGTCTTCTACTCTACCTGGTTTCCCCTGTGCTTCATGAAAGGCTTCATGATTAGCTGTAAAGCTGAATCAGGTGTGTGGAGGGTTCAAACTGAGGCTGGAGTTGAGTGATTGGGGATTTGGAGAATTGAGTTGAGGAATTGACGTTTGAGTTCCATTGAGGAGTCAAGTTATTGAGGTGAGGAGCTCACCTGCAACAACACTGCTGCACTTCAGTCTAATAAAACAGAACAGGAAGTGAACTATGCAGTGGAACCCTCCAGAACCCTTCAGAACCCTCCACTGCTTTGCGAAGTCTCATAGACATCTACATCACACAGTTCGAGTTTCTCGGACATGAATCTGCAAATAGTCATCCAGTAGGACACTCTATGTCAGGGATGTCAAAGTCAAATACATTGAGGGCCAAAAAACCAAATTTGCTACAAGCCGAGGGCCGGACTGGTTCAATGTTTATTAAAACATATTGAAATGATTGCACATAGCCTATTGAACCAAGACCTAACACAGTGTATATTATTTAATGCTTAAATGAATAAAGCAATATTTTCTTATGGATCTGTCAGTAATTTCAAGTGAAAACATTTTTCAACAAGCAAACAGATAAAAACAAACTTCCTTCAAAGAAAACATGTTATGTACATTAAATGAATAAAGTAATAAAGGTTTGAAAAGTGCTGAAATTTAGACTAAAGTACTTGAAAATGCTTGAAATTGTAACTTCGTTTCACAACAAATATCTGTCTGACTGAACAGTTCTCTTGTATTATGTTAACAAATACGAGTCTCTTGTAATTCCAGGACGTGAGTGACCAGTGCCAGCATAACCAGTATCTGTATAACCAGTGTCTACATAACCAGTGTCTGTATAACCAGTGTCTGTATAACCAGTGTCTACATAACCAGTGTCTGTATAACCAGTGTCTGTATAACCAGTGTCTGCATAACCAGTGTCTGTATAACCAGTGTCTGTATAACCAGTGTCTGTATAACCAGTGTCTACATAACCAGTGTCTGTATAACCAGTGTCTGTATAACCAGTGTCTACATAACCAGTGTCTGTATAACCAGTGTCTGTATAACCAGTGTCTGCATAACCAGTGTCTGTATAACCAGTGTCTGTATAACCAGTGTCTGTATAACCAGTGTCTACATAACCAGTGTCTGTATAACCAGTGTCTGTATAACCAGTGTCTGTATAACCAGTGTCTACATAACCAGTGTCTGTATAACCAGTGTCTACATAACCAGTGTCTGTATAACCAGTGTCTACATAACCAGTGTCTGTATAACCAGTGTCTGTATAACCAGTGTCTGTATAACCAGTGTCTGTATAACCAGTGTCTACATAACCAGTGTCTGTATAACCAGTGTCTGTATAACCAGTGTCTGCATAACCAGTGTCTGTATAACCAGTGTCTGTATAACCAGTGTCTGTATAACCAGTGTCTGTATAACCAGTGTCTACATAACCAGTGTCTGTATAACCAGTGTCTGTATAACCAGTGTCTACATAACCAGTGTCTGTATAACCAGTGTCTACATAACCAGTGTCTGTATAACCAGTGTCTGTATAACCAGTGTGTGTATAACCAGTGTCTACATAACCAGTGTCTGTATAACCAGTGTCTGTATAACCAGTGTCTACATAACCAGTGTCTGTATAACCAGTGTCTGTATAACCAGTGTCTGTATAACCAGTGTCTACATAACCAGTGTCTGTATAACCAGTGTCTACATAACCAGTGTCTGTATAACCAGTGTCTGTATAACCAGTGTGTGTATAACCAGTGTCTACATAACCAGTGTCTGTATAACCAGTGCCAGCATAACCAGTATCTGTATAACCAGTGTCTACATAACCAGTGTCTGTATAACCAGTGTCTGTATAACCAGTGTCTACATAACCAGTGTCTGTATAACCAGTGTCTGTATAACCAGTGTCTGCATAACCAGTGTCTGTATAACCAGTGTCTGTATAACCAGTGTCTGTATAACCAGTGTCTACATAACCAGTGTCTGTATAACCAGTGTCTGTATAACCAGTGTCTACATAACCAGTGTCTGTATAACCAGTGTCTGTATAACCAGTGTCTGCATAACCAGTGTCTGTATAACCAGTGTCTGTATAACCAGTGTCTGTATAACCAGTGTCTGTATAACCAGTGTCTGTATAACCAGTGTCTACATAACCAGTGTCTGTATAACCAGTGTCTGTATAACCAGTGTCTACATAACCAGTGTCTGTATAACCAGTGTCTGTATAACCAGTGTCTGTATAACCAGTGTCTACATAACCAGTGTCTGTATAACCAGTGTCTGTATAACCAGTGTCTACATAACCAGTGTCTGTATAACCAGTGTCTGTATAACCAGTGTCTGTATAACCAGTGTCTACATAACCAGTGTCTGTATAACCAGTGTCTACATAACCAGTGTCTGTATAACCAGTGTCTGTATAACCAGTGTGTGTATAACCAGTGTCTACATAACCAGTGTCTGTATAACCAGTGCCAGCATAACCAGTATCTGTATAACCAGTGTCTACATAACCAGTGTCTGTATAACCAGTGTCTGTATAACCAGTGTCTACATAACCAGTGTCTGTATAACCAGTGTCTGTATAACCAGTGTCTGCATAACCAGTGTCTGTATAACCAGTGTCTGTATAACCAGTGTCTGTATAACCAGTGTCTACATAACCAGTGTCTGTATAACCAGTGTCTGTATAACCAGTGTCTACATAACCAGTGTCTGTATAACCAGTGTCTGTATAACCAGTGTCTGCATAACCAGTGTCTGTATAACCAGTGTCTGTATAACCAGTGTCTGTATAACCAGTGTCTACATAACCAGTGTCTGTATAACCAGTGTCTGTATAACCAGTGTCTACATAACCAGTGTCTGTATAACCAGTGTCTGTATAACCAGTGTCTGTATAACCAGTGTCTACATAACCAGTGTCTGTATAACCAGTGTCTGTATAACCAGTGTCTACATAACCAGTGTCTGTATAACCAGTGTCTACATAACCAGTGTCTGTATAACCAGTGTCTGTATAACCAGTGTCTGTATAACCAGTGTCTGTATAACCAGTGTCTACATAACCAGTGTCTGTATAACCAGTGTCTGTATAACCAGTGTCTGCATAACCAGTGTCTGTATAACCAGTGTCTGTATAACCAGTGTCTACATAACCAGTGTCTGTATAACCAGTGTCTGTATAACCAGTGTCTGTATAACCAGTGTCTACATAACCAGTGTCTGTATAACCAGTGTCTGTATAACCAGTGTCTACATAACCAGTGTCTGTATAACCAGTGTCTACATAACCAGTGTCTGTATAACCAGTGTCTGTATAACCAGTGTGTGTATAACCAGTGTCTACATAACCAGTGTCTGTATAACCAGTGTCTGTATAACCAGTGTCTACATAACCAGTGTCTGTATAACCAGTGTCTACATAACCAGTGTCTGTATAACCAGTGTCTACATAACCAGTGTCTGTATAACCAGTGTCTGTATAACCAGTGTCTACATAACCAGTGTCTGTATAACCAGTGTCTGTATAACCAGTGTCTACATAACCAGTGTCTGTATAACCAGTGTCTGCATAACCAGTGTTTGTATAACCAGTGTCTGTATAACCAGTGTCTGCATAACCAGTGTCTGTATAACCAGTGTCTACATAACTAGTGTCTACATAATCAGTGTCTGTATAACCAGTGTCTGTATAACCAGTGTCTACATAACCAGTGTCTACATAACCAGTGTCTGTATAACCAGTGTCTGTATAACCAGTGTCTACATAACCAGTGTCTACATAACCAGTGTCTGTATAACCAGTGTCTACATAACCAGTGTCTGTATAACCAGTGTCTGTATAACCAGTGTCTACATAACCAGTGTCTGTATAACCAGTGTCTGTATAACCAGTGTCTGCATAACCAGTGTCTGTATAACCAGTGTCTGTATAACCAGTGTCTGTATAACCAGTGTCTACATAACCAGTGTCTGTATAACCAGTGTCTGTATAACCAGTGTCTGTATAACCAGTGTCTACATAACCAGTGTCTGTATAACCAGTGTCTGTATAACCAGTGTCTGTATAACCAGTGTCTACATAACCAGTGTCTGTATAACCAGTGTCTGTATAACCAGTGTCTGTATAACCAGTGTCTACATAACCAGTGTCTGTATAACCAGTGTCTACATAACCAGTGTCTGTATAACCAGTGTCTGTATAACCAGTGTCTGTATAACCAGTGTCTACATAACCAGTGTCTGTATAACCAGTGTCTGTATAACCAGTGTCTGCATAACCAGTGTCTGTATAACCAGTGTCTGCATAACCAGTGTCTGTATAACCAGTGTCTGCATAACCAGTGTCTGTATAACCAGTGTCTGTATAACCAGTGTCTACATAACCAGTGTCTGTATAACCAGTGTCTACATAACCAGTGTCTGTATAACCAGTGTCTGTATAACCAGTGTCTGTATAACCAGTGTCTACATAACCAGTGTCTGTATAACCAGTGTCTGTATAACCAGTGTCTGCATAACCAGTGTCTGTATAACCAGTGTCTGCATAACCAGTGTCTGTATAACCAGTGTCTGCATAACCAGTGTCTGTATAACCAGTGTCTGTATAACCAGTGTCTACATAACCAGTGTCTGTATAACCAGTGTCTACATAACCAGTGTCTGTATAACCAGTGTCTGTATAACCAGTGTCTGTATAACCAGTGTCTGCATAACCAGTGTCTGTATAACCAGTGTCTGTATAACCAGTGTCTGTATAACCAGTGTCTACATAACCAGTGTCTGTATAACCAGTGTCTGTATAACCAGTGTCTGTATAACCAGTGTCTACATAACCAGTGTCTGTATAACCAGTGTCTGTATAACCAGTGTCTGCATAACCAGTGTCTGTATAACCAGTGTCTGTATAACCAGTGTCTGTATAACCAGTGTCTACATAACCAGTGTCTGTATAACCAGTGTCTGTATAACCAGTGTCTACATAACCAGTGTCTGTATAACCAGTGTCTGTATAACCAGTGTCTGCATAACCAGTGTCTGTATAACCAGTGTCTGTATAACCAGTGTCTGTATAACCAGTGTCTACATAACCAGTGTCTGTATAACCAGTGTCTGTATAACCAGTGTCTGTATAACCAGTGTCTGTATAACCAGTGTCTACATAACCAGTGTCTGTATAACCAGTGTCTGTATAACCAGTGTCTACATAACCAGTGTCTGTATAACCAGTGTCTGTATAACCAGTGTCTACATAACCAGTGTCTGTATAACCAGTGTCTGTATAACCAGTGTCTACATAACCAGTGTCTGTATAACCAGTGTCTGTATAACCAGTGTCTGTATAACCAGTGTCTACATAACCAGTGTCTGTATAACCAGTGTCTACATAACCAGTGTCTGTATAACCAGTGTCTGTATAACCAGTGTGTGTATAACCAGTGTCTACATAACCAGTGTCTGTATAACCAGTGCCAGCATAACCAGTATCTGTATAACCAGTGTCTACATAACCAGTGTCTGTATAACCAGTGTCTGTATAACCAGTGTCTACATAACCAGTGTCTGTATAACCAGTGTCTGTATAACCAGTGTCTGCATAACCAGTGTCTGTATAACCAGTGTCTGTATAACCAGTGTCTGTATAACCAGTGTCTACATAACCAGTGTCTGTATAACCAGTGTCTGTATAACCAGTGTCTACATAACCAGTGTCTGTATAACCAGTGTCTGTATAACCAGTGTCTGCATAACCAGTGTCTGTATAACCAGTGTCTGTATAACCAGTGTCTGTATAACCAGTGTCTACATAACCAGTGTCTGTATAACCAGTGTCTGTATAACCAGTGTCTACATAACCAGTGTCTGTATAACCAGTGTCTGTATAACCAGTGTCTGTATAATCAGTGTCTACATAACCAGTGTCTGTATAACCAGTGTCTGTATAACCAGTGTCTACATAACCAGTGTCTGTATAACCAGTGTCTACATAACCAGTGTCTGTATAACCAGTGTCTGTATAACCAGTGTCTGTATAACCAGTGTCTGTATAACCAGTGTCTACATAACCAGTGTCTGTATAACCAGTGTCTGTATAACCAGTGTCTGCATAACCAGTGTCTGCATAACCAGTGTCTGTATAACCAGTGTCTGTATAACCAGTGTCTGTATAACCAGTGTCTGTATAACCAGTGTCTGTATAACCAGTGTCTACATAACCAGTGTCTGTATAACCAGTGTCTACATAACCAGTGTCTGTATAACCAGTGTCTACATAACCAGTGTCTGTATAACCAGTGTCTGTATAACCAGTGTGTGTATAACCAGTGTCTACATAACCAGTGTCTGTATAACCAGTGTCTGTATAACCAGTGTCTACATAACCAGTGTCTGTATAACCAGTGTCTACATAACCAGTGTCTGTATAACCAGTGTCTACATAACCAGTGTCTGTATAACCAGTGTCTGTATAACCAGTGTCTACATAACCAGTGTCTGTATAACCAGTGTCTGTATAACCAGTGTCTACATAACCAGTGTCTGTATAACCAGTGTCTGCATAACCAGTGTTTGTATAACCAGTGTCTGTATAACCAGTGTCTGCATAACCAGTGTCTGTATAACCAGTGTCTACATAACTAGTGTCTACATAATCAGTGTCTGTATAACCAGTGTCTGTATAACCAGTGTCTACATAACCAGTGTCTACATAACCAGTGTCTGTATAACCAGTGTCTGTATAACCAGTGTCTACATAACCAGTGTCTACATAACCAGTGTCTGTATAACCAGTGTCTACATAACCAGTGTCTGTATAACCAGTGTCTGTATAACCAGTGTCTACATAACCAGTGTCTGTATAACCAGTGTCTGTATAACCAGTGTCTGCATAACCAGTGTCTGTATAACCAGTGTCTGTATAACCAGTGTCTGTATAACCAGTGTCTACATAACCAGTGTCTGTATAACCAGTGTCTGTATAACCAGTGTCTGTATAACCAGTGTCTACATAACCAGTGTCTGTATAACCAGTGTCTGTATAACCAGTGTCTGTATAACCAGTGTCTACATAACCAGTGTCTGTATAACCAGTGTCTGTATAACCAGTGTCTGTATAACCAGTGTCTACATAACCAGTGTCTGTATAACCAGTGTCTACATAACCAGTGTCTGTATAACCAGTGTCTGTATAACCAGTGTCTGTATAACCAGTGTCTACATAACCAGTGTCTGTATAACCAGTGTCTGTATAACCAGTGTCTGCATAACCAGTGTCTGTATAACCAGTGTCTGCATAACCAGTGTCTGTATAACCAGTGTCTGCATAACCAGTGTCTGTATAACCAGTGTCTGTATAACCAGTGTCTACATAACCAGTGTCTGTATAACCAGTGTCTACATAACCAGTGTCTGTATAACCAGTGTCTGTATAACCAGTGTCTGTATAACCAGTGTCTACATAACCAGTGTCTGTATAACCAGTGTCTGTATAACCAGTGTCTGCATAACCAGTGTCTGTATAACCAGTGTCTGCATAACCAGTGTCTGTATAACCAGTGTCTGCATAACCAGTGTCTGTATAACCAGTGTCTGTATAACCAGTGTCTACATAACCAGTGTCTGTATAACCAGTGTCTACATAACCAGTGTCTGTATAACCAGTGTCTGTATAACCAGTGTCTGTATAACCAGTGTCTGCATAACCAGTGTCTGTATAACCAGTGTCTGTATAACCAGTGTCTGTATAACCAGTGTCTACATAACCAGTGTCTGTATAACCAGTGTCTGTATAACCAGTGTCTGTATAACCAGTGTCTACATAACCAGTGTCTGTATAACCAGTGTCTGCATAACCAGTGTCTGTATAACCAGTGTCTGTATAACCAGTGTCTGTATAACCAGTGTCTACATAACCAGTGTCTGTATAACCAGTGTCTGTATAACCAGTGTCTACATAACCAGTGTCTGTATAACCAGTGTCTGTATAACCAGTGTCTGCATAACCAGTGTCTGTATAACCAGTGTCTGTATAACCAGTGTCTGTATAACCAGTGTCTACATAACCAGTGTCTGTATAACCAGTGTCTGTATAACCAGTGTCTGTATAACCAGTGTCTGTATAACCAGTGTCTACATAACCAGTGTCTGTATAACCAGTGTCTGTATAACCAGTGTCTACATAACCAGTGTCTGTATAACCAGTGTCTGTATAACCAGTGTCTACATAACCAGTGTCTGTATAACCAGTGTCTGTATAACCAGTGTCTACATAACCAGTGTCTGTATAACCAGTGTCTGTATAACCAGTGTCTGTATAACCAGTGTCTACATAACCAGTGTCTGTATAACCAGTGTCTACATAACCAGTGTCTGTATAACCAGTGTCTGTATAACCAGTGTGTGTATAACCAGTGTCTACATAACCAGTGTCTGTATAACCAGTGCCAGCATAACCAGTATCTGTATAACCAGTGTCTACATAACCAGTGTCTGTATAACCAGTGTCTGTATAACCAGTGTCTACATAACCAGTGTCTGTATAACCAGTGTCTGTATAACCAGTGTCTGCATAACCAGTGTCTGTATAACCAGTGTCTGTATAACCAGTGTCTGTATAACCAGTGTCTACATAACCAGTGTCTGTATAACCAGTGTCTGTATAACCAGTGTCTACATAACCAGTGTCTGTATAACCAGTGTCTGTATAACCAGTGTCTGCATAACCAGTGTCTGTATAACCAGTGTCTGTATAACCAGTGTCTGTATAACCAGTGTCTACATAACCAGTGTCTGTATAACCAGTGTCTGTATAACCAGTGTCTACATAACCAGTGTCTGTATAACCAGTGTCTGTATAACCAGTGTCTGTATAACCAGTGTCTACATAACCAGTGTCTGTATAACCAGTGTCTGTATAACCAGTGTCTACATAACCAGTGTCTGTATAACCAGTGTCTACATAACCAGTGTCTGTATAACCAGTGTCTGTATAACCAGTGTCTGTATAACCAGTGTCTACATAACCAGTGTCTGTATAACCAGTGTCTGTATAACCAGTGTCTGCATAACCAGTGTCTGTATAACCAGTGTCTGTATAACCAGTGTCTACATAACCAGTGTCTGTATAACCAGTGTCTGTATAACCAGTGTCTGTATAACCAGTGTCTACATAACCAGTGTCTGTATAACCAGTGTCTGTATAACCAGTGTCTACATAACCAGTGTCTGTATAACCAGTGTCTACATAACCAGTGTCTGTATAACCAGTGTCTGTATAACCAGTGTGTGTATAACCAGTGTCTACATAACCAGTGTCTGTATAACCAGTGTCTGTATAACCAGTGTCTACATAACCAGTGTCTGTATAACCAGTGTCTACATAACCAGTGTCTGTATAACCAGTGTCTACATAACCAGTGTCTGTATAACCAGTGTCTGTATAACCAGTGTCTACATAACCAGTGTCTGTATAACCAGTGTCTGTATAACCAGTGTCTACATAACCAGTGTCTGTATAACCAGTGTCTGCATAACCAGTGTTTGTATAACCAGTGTCTGTATAACCAGTGTCTGCATAACCAGTGTCTGTATAACCAGTGTCTACATAACTAGTGTCTACATAATCAGTGTCTGTATAACCAGTGTCTGTATAACCAGTGTCTACATAACCAGTGTCTACATAACCAGTGTCTGTATAACCAGTGTCTGTATAACCAGTGTCTACATAACCAGTGTCTACATAACCAGTGTCTGTATAACCAGTGTCTACATAACCAGTGTCTGTATAACCAGTGTCTGTATAACCAGTGTCTACATAACCAGTGTCTGTATAACCAGTGTCTGTATAACCAGTGTCTGCATAACCAGTGTCTGTATAACCAGTGTCTGTATAACCAGTGTCTGTATAACCAGTGTCTACATAACCAGTGTCTGTATAACCAGTGTCTGTATAACCAGTGTCTGTATAACCAGTGTCTACATAACCAGTGTCTGTATAACCAGTGTCTGTATAACCAGTGTCTGTATAACCAGTGTCTACATAACCAGTGTCTGTATAACCAGTGTCTGTATAACCAGTGTCTGTATAACCAGTGTCTACATAACCAGTGTCTGTATAACCAGTGTCTACATAACCAGTGTCTGTATAACCAGTGTCTGTATAACCAGTGTCTGTATAACCAGTGTCTACATAACCAGTGTCTGTATAACCAGTGTCTGTATAACCAGTGTCTGCATAACCAGTGTCTGTATAACCAGTGTCTGCATAACCAGTGTCTGTATAACCAGTGTCTGCATAACCAGTGTCTGTATAACCAGTGTCTGTATAACCAGTGTCTACATAACCAGTGTCTGTATAACCAGTGTCTACATAACCAGTGTCTGTATAACCAGTGTCTGTATAACCAGTGTCTGTATAACCAGTGTCTACATAACCAGTGTCTGTATAACCAGTGTCTGTATAACCAGTGTCTGCATAACCAGTGTCTGTATAACCAGTGTCTGCATAACCAGTGTCTGTATAACCAGTGTCTGCATAACCAGTGTCTGTATAACCAGTGTCTGTATAACCAGTGTCTACATAACCAGTGTCTGTATAACCAGTGTCTACATAACCAGTGTCTGTATAACCAGTGTCTGCATAACCAGTGTCTGTATAACCAGTGTCTGCATAACCAGTGTCTGTATAACCAGTGTCTGCATAACCAGTGTCTGTATAACCAGTGTCTGCATAACCAGTGTCTGTATAACCAGTGTCTGTATAACCAGTGTCTACATAACCAGTGTCTGTATAACCAGTGTCTGTATAACCAGTGTCTACATAACCAGTGTCTGTATAACCAGTGTCTGTATAACCAGTGTCTACATAACCAGTGTCTACATAACCAGTGTCTGTATAACCAGTGTCTACATAACCAGTGTCTGTATAACCAGTGTCTGTATAACCAGTGTCTGTATAACCAGTGTCTACATAACCAGTGTCTGTATAACCAGTGTCTGTATAACCAGTGTCTACATAACCAGTGTCTGTATAACCAGTGTCTGTATAACCAGTGTCTACATAACCAGTGTCTGTATAACCAGTGTCTGTATAACCAGTGTTTGCATAACCAGTGTCTGTATAACCAGTGTCTGTATAACCAGTGTCTACATAACCAGTGTCTGTATAACCAGTGTCTGTATAACCAGTGTCTACATAACCAGTGTCTGTATAACCAGTGTCTGTATAACCAGTGTCTACATAACCAGTGTCTGTATAACCAGTGTCTACATAACCAGTGTCTGTATAACCAGTGTGTGTATAACCAGTGTGTGTATAACCAGTGTCTACATAACCAGTGTCTGTATAACCAGTGTCTGTATAACCAGTGTCTGTATAACCAGTGTCTACATAACCAGTGTCTGTATAACCAGTGTCTACATAACCAGTGTCTGTATAACCAGTGTCTACATAACCAGTGTCTGTATAACCAGTGTCTGTATAACCAGTGTCTACATAACCAGTGTCTGTATAACCAGTGTCTGTATAACCAGTGTCTACATAACCAGTGTCTGTATAACCAGTGTCTGCATAACCAGTGTTTGTATAACCAGTGTCTGTATAACCAGTGTCTGCATAACCAGTGTCTGTATAACCAGTGTCTACATAACTAGTGTGTACATAATCAGTGTCTGTATAACCAGTGTCTGTATAACCAGTGTCTACATAACCAGTGTCTACATAACCAGTGTCTGTATAACCAGTGTCTGTATAACCAGTGTCTACATAACCAGTGTCTACATAACCAGTGTCTGTATAACCAGTGTCTACATAACCAGTGTCTACATAACCAGTGTCTGTATAACCAGTGTCTGCATAACCAGTGTCTGTATAACCAGTGTCTGTATAACCAGTGTCTGCATAACTAGTGTCTGTATAACCAGTGTCTGTATAACCAGTGTCTGCATAACCAGTGTCTGTATAACCAGTGTCTGCATAACCAGTGTCTGTATAACCAGTGTCTGTATAACCAGTGTCTACATAACCAGTGTCTGTATAACCAGTGTCTGTATAACCAGTGTCTACATAACCAGTGTCTGTATAGCCCGTGTCTGTATAACCAGTGTCTGTATAACCAGTGTCTACATAACCAGTGTCTGTATAACCAGTGTCTGTATAACCAGTGTCTGTATAGCCCATGTCTGTATAACCAGTGTCTGTATAACCAGTGTCTGTATAACCAGTGTCTACATAACCAGTGTCTGTATAACCAGTGTCTGTATAACCAGTGTGTGTATAACCAGTGTCTACATAACCAGTGTCTGTATAACCAGTGCCAGCATAACCAGTATCTGTATAACCAGTGTCTACATAACCAGTGTCTGTATAACCAGTGTCTGTATAACCAGTGTCTACATAACCAGTGTCTGTATAACCAGTGTCTGTATAACCAGTGTCTGCATAACCAGTGTCTGTATAACCAGTGTCTGTATAACCAGTGTCTGTATAACCAGTGTCTACATAACCAGTGTCTGTATAACCAGTGTCTGTATAACCAGTGTCTACATAACCAGTGTCTGTATAACCAGTGTCTGTATAACCAGTGTCTGCATAACCAGTGTCTGTATAACCAGTGTCTGTATAACCAGTGTCTGTATAACCAGTGTCTACATAACCAGTGTCTGTATAACCAGTGTCTGTATAACCAGTGTCTACATAACCAGTGTCTGTATAACCAGTGTCTGTATAACCAGTGTCTGTATAACCAGTGTCTACATAACCAGTGTCTGTATAACCAGTGTCTGTATAACCAGTGTCTACATAACCAGTGTCTGTATAACCAGTGTCTGTATAACCAGTGTCTGTATAACCAGTGTCTACATAACCAGTGTCTGTATAACCAGTGTCTACATAACCAGTGTCTGTATAACCAGTGTCTGTATAACCAGTGTGTGTATAACCAGTGTCTACATAACCAGTGTCTGTATAACCAGTGCCAGCATAACCAGTATCTGTATAACCAGTGTCTACATAACCAGTGTCTGTATAACCAGTGTCTGTATAACCAGTGTCTACATAACCAGTGTCTGTATAACCAGTGTCTGTATAACCAGTGTCTGCATAACCAGTGTCTGTATAACCAGTGTCTGTATAACCAGTGTCTGTATAACCAGTGTCTACATAACCAGTGTCTGTATAACCAGTGTCTGTATAACCAGTGTCTACATAACCAGTGTCTGTATAACCAGTGTCTGTATAACCAGTGTCTGCATAACCAGTGTCTGTATAACCAGTGTCTGTATAACCAGTGTCTGTATAACCAGTGTCTACATAACCAGTGTCTGTATAACCAGTGTCTGTATAACCAGTGTCTACATAACCAGTGTCTGTATAACCAGTGTCTGTATAACCAGTGTCTGTATAACCAGTGTCTACATAACCAGTGTCTGTATAACCAGTGTCTGTATAACCAGTGTCTACATAACCAGTGTCTGTATAACCAGTGTCTACATAACCAGTGTCTGTATAACCAGTGTCTGTATAACCAGTGTCTGTATAACCAGTGTCTGTATAACCAGTGTCTACATAACCAGTGTCTGTATAACCAGTGTCTGTATAACCAGTGTCTGTATAACCAGTGTCTGTATAACCAGTGTCTACATAACCAGTGTCTGTATAACCAGTGTCTGTATAACCAGTGTCTGTATAACCAGTGTCTACATAACCAGTGTCTGTATAACCAGTGTCTGTATAACCAGTGTCTACATAACCAGTGTCTGTATAACCAGTGTCTACATAACCAGTGTCTGTATAACCAGTGTCTGTATAACCAGTGTGTGTATAACCAGTGTCTACATAACCAGTGTCTGTATAACCAGTGTCTGTATAACCAGTGTCTACATAACCAGTGTCTGTATAACCAGTGTCTACATAACCAGTGTCTGTATAACCAGTGTCTACATAACCAGTGTCTGTATAACCAGTGTCTGTATAACCAGTGTCTACATAACCAGTGTCTGTATAACCAGTGTCTGTATAACCAGTGTCTACATAACCAGTGTCTGTATAACCAGTGTCTGCATAACCAGTGTTTGTATAACCAGTGTCTGTATAACCAGTGTCTGCATAACCAGTGTCTGTATAACCAGTGTCTACATAACTAGTGTCTACATAATCAGTGTCTGTATAACCAGTGTCTGTATAACCAGTGTCTACATAACCAGTGTCTACATAACCAGTGTCTGTATAACCAGTGTCTGTATAACCAGTGTCTACATAACCAGTGTCTACATAACCAGTGTCTGTATAACCAGTGTCTACATAACCAGTGTCTGTATAACCAGTGTCTGTATAACCAGTGTCTACATAACCAGTGTCTGTATAACCAGTGTCTGTATAACCAGTGTCTGCATAACCAGTGTCTGTATAACCAGTGTCTGTATAACCAGTGTCTGTATAACCAGTGTCTACATAACCAGTGTCTGTATAACCAGTGTCTGTATAACCAGTGTCTGTATAACCAGTGTCTACATAACCAGTGTCTGTATAACCAGTGTCTGTATAACCAGTGTCTGTATAACCAGTGTCTACATAACCAGTGTCTGTATAACCAGTGTCTGTATAACCAGTGTCTGTATAACCAGTGTCTACATAACCAGTGTCTGTATAACCAGTGTCTACATAACCAGTGTCTGTATAACCAGTGTCTGTATAACCAGTGTCTGTATAACCAGTGTCTACATAACCAGTGTCTGTATAACCAGTGTCTGTATAACCAGTGTCTGCATAACCAGTGTCTGTATAACCAGTGTCTGCATAACCAGTGTCTGTATAACCAGTGTCTGCATAACCAGTGTCTGTATAACCAGTGTCTGTATAACCAGTGTCTACATAACCAGTGTCTGTATAACCAGTGTCTACATAACCAGTGTCTGTATAACCAGTGTCTGTATAACCAGTGTCTGTATAACCAGTGTCTACATAACCAGTGTCTGTATAACCAGTGTCTGTATAACCAGTGTCTGCATAACCAGTGTCTGTATAACCAGTGTCTGCATAACCAGTGTCTGTATAACCAGTGTCTGCATAACCAGTGTCTGTATAACCAGTGTCTGTATAACCAGTGTCTACATAACCAGTGTCTGTATAACCAGTGTCTACATAACCAGTGTCTGTATAACCAGTGTCTGTATAACCAGTGTCTGTATAACCAGTGTCTGCATAACCAGTGTCTGTATAACCAGTGTCTGTATAACCAGTGTCTGTATAACCAGTGTCTACATAACCAGTGTCTGTATAACCAGTGTCTGTATAACCAGTGTCTACATAACCAGTGTCTGTATAACCAGTGTCTGTATAACCAGTGTCTGCATAACCAGTGTCTGTATAACCAGTGTCTGTATAACCAGTGTCTGTATAACCAGTGTCTACATAACCAGTGTCTGTATAACCAGTGTCTGTATAACCAGTGTCTACATAACCAGTGTCTGTATAACCAGTGTCTGTATAACCAGTGTCTGCATAACCAGTGTCTGTATAACCAGTGTCTGTATAACCAGTGTCTGTATAACCAGTGTCTACATAACCAGTGTCTGTATAACCAGTGTCTGTATAACCAGTGTCTGTATAACCAGTGTCTGTATAACCAGTGTCTACATAACCAGTGTCTGTATAACCAGTGTCTGTATAACCAGTGTCTACATAACCAGTGTCTGTATAACCAGTGTCTGTATAACCAGTGTCTACATAACCAGTGTCTGTATAACCAGTGTCTGTATAACCAGTGTCTACATAACCAGTGTCTGTATAACCAGTGTCTGTATAACCAGTGTCTGTATAACCAGTGTCTACATAACCAGTGTCTGTATAACCAGTGTCTACATAACCAGTGTCTGTATAACCAGTGTCTGTATAACCAGTGTGTGTATAACCAGTGTCTACATAACCAGTGTCTGTATAACCAGTGCCAGCATAACCAGTATCTGTATAACCAGTGTCTACATAACCAGTGTCTGTATAACCAGTGTCTGTATAACCAGTGTCTACATAACCAGTGTCTGTATAACCAGTGTCTGTATAACCAGTGTCTGCATAACCAGTGTCTGTATAACCAGTGTCTGTATAACCAGTGTCTGTATAACCAGTGTCTACATAACCAGTGTCTGTATAACCAGTGTCTGTATAACCAGTGTCTACATAACCAGTGTCTGTATAACCAGTGTCTGTATAACCAGTGTCTGCATAACCAGTGTCTGTATAACCAGTGTCTGTATAACCAGTGTCTGTATAACCAGTGTCTACATAACCAGTGTCTGTATAACCAGTGTCTGTATAACCAGTGTCTACATAACCAGTGTCTGTATAACCAGTGTCTGTATAACCAGTGTCTGTATAACCAGTGTCTACATAACCAGTGTCTGTATAACCAGTGTCTGTATAACCAGTGTCTACATAACCAGTGTCTGTATAACCAGTGTCTACATAACCAGTGTCTGTATAACCAGTGTCTGTATAACCAGTGTCTGTATAACCAGTGTCTGTATAACCAGTGTCTACATAACCAGTGTCTGTATAACCAGTGTCTGTATAACCAGTGTCTGCATAACCAGTGTCTGTATAACCAGTGTCTGTATAACCAGTGTCTACATAACCAGTGTCTGTATAACCAGTGTCTGTATAACCAGTGTCTGTATAACCAGTGTCTACATAACCAGTGTCTGTATAACCAGTGTCTGTATAACCAGTGTCTACATAACCAGTGTCTGTATAACCAGTGTCTACATAACCAGTGTCTGTATAACCAGTGTCTGTATAACCAGTGTGTGTATAACCAGTGTCTACATAACCAGTGTCTGTATAACCAGTGTCTGTATAACCAGTGTCTACATAACCAGTGTCTGTATAACCAGTGTCTACATAACCAGTGTCTGTATAACCAGTGTCTACATAACCAGTGTCTGTATAACCAGTGTCTGTATAACCAGTGTCTACATAACCAGTGTCTGTATAACCAGTGTCTGTATAACCAGTGTCTACATAACCAGTGTCTGTATAACCAGTGTCTGCATAACCAGTGTTTGTATAACCAGTGTCTGTATAACCAGTGTCTGCATAACCAGTGTCTGTATAACCAGTGTCTACATAACTAGTGTCTACATAATCAGTGTCTGTATAACCAGTGTCTGTATAACCAGTGTCTACATAACCAGTGTCTACATAACCAGTGTCTGTATAACCAGTGTCTGTATAACCAGTGTCTACATAACCAGTGTCTACATAACCAGTGTCTGTATAACCAGTGTCTACATAACCAGTGTCTGTATAACCAGTGTCTGTATAACCAGTGTCTACATAACCAGTGTCTGTATAACCAGTGTCTGTATAACCAGTGTCTGCATAACCAGTGTCTGTATAACCAGTGTCTGTATAACCAGTGTCTGTATAACCAGTGTCTACATAACCAGTGTCTGTATAACCAGTGTCTGTATAACCAGTGTCTGTATAACCAGTGTCTACATAACCAGTGTCTGTATAACCAGTGTCTGTATAACCAGTGTCTGTATAACCAGTGTCTACATAACCAGTGTCTGTATAACCAGTGTCTGTATAACCAGTGTCTACATAACCAGTGTCTGTATAACCAGTGTCTACATAACCAGTGTCTGTATAACCAGTGTCTGTATAACCAGTGTCTGTATAACCAGTGTCTACATAACCAGTGTCTGTATAACCAGTGTCTGTATAACCAGTGTCTGCATAACCAGTGTCTGTATAACCAGTGTCTGCATAACCAGTGTCTGTATAACCAGTGTCTGCATAACCAGTGTCTGTATAACCAGTGTCTGTATAACCAGTGTCTACATAACCAGTGTCTGTATAACCAGTGTCTACATAACCAGTGTCTGTATAACCAGTGTCTGTATAACCAGTGTCTGTATAACCAGTGTCTACATAACCAGTGTCTGTATAACCAGTGTCTGTATAACCAGTGTCTGCATAACCAGTGTCTGTATAACCAGTGTCTGCATAACCAGTGTCTGTATAACCAGTGTCTGCATAACCAGTGTCTGTATAACCAGTGTCTGTATAACCAGTGTCTACATAACCAGTGTCTGTATAACCAGTGTCTGTATAACCAGTGTCTGTATAACCAGTGTCTGCATAACCAGTGTCTGTATAACCAGTGTCTGCATAACCAGTGTCTGTATAACCAGTGTCTGCATAACCAGTGTCTGTATAACCAGTGTCTGCATAACCAGTGTCTGCATAACCAGTGTCTGTATAACCAGTGTCTACATAACCAGTGTCTGTATAACCAGTGTCTGTATAACCAGTGTCTACATAACCAGTGTCTGTATAACCAGTGTCTGTATAACCAGTGTCTACATAACCAGTGTCTACATAACCAGTGTCTGTATAACCAGTGTCTACATAACCAGTGTCTGTATAACCAGTGTCTGTATAACCAGTGTCTGTATAACCAGTGTCTACATAACCAGTGTCTGTATAACCAGTGTCTGTATAACCAGTGTCTACATAACCAGTGTCTGTATAACCAGTGTCTGTATAACCAGTGTCTACATAACCAGTGTCTGTATAACCAGTGTCTGTATAACCAGTGTTTGCATAACCAGTGTCTGTATAACCAGTGTCTGTATAACCAGTGTCTACATAACCAGTGTCTGTATAACCAGTGTCTGTATAACCAGTGTCTACATAACCAGTGTCTGTATAACCAGTGTCTGTATAACCAGTGTCTACATAACCAGTGTCTGTATAACCAGTGTCTACATAACCAGTGTCTGTATAACCAGTGTGTGTATAACCAGTGTGTGTATAACCAGTGTCTACATAACCAGTGTCTGTATAACCAGTGTCTGTATAACCAGTGTCTGTATAACCAGTGTCTACATAACCAGTGTCTGTATAACCAGTGTCTACATAACCAGTGTCTGTATAACCAGTGTCTACATAACCAGTGTCTGTATAACCAGTGTCTGTATAACCAGTGTCTACATAACCAGTGTCTGTATAACCAGTGTCTGTATAACCAGTGTCTACATAACCAGTGTCTGTATAACCAGTGTCTGCATAACCAGTGTTTGTATAACCAGTGTCTGTATAACCAGTGTCTGCATAACCAGTGTCTGTATAACCAGTGTCTACATAACTAGTGTGTACATAATCAGTGTCTGTATAACCAGTGTCTGTATAACCAGTGTCTACATAACCAGTGTCTACATAACCAGTGTCTGTATAACCAGTGTCTGTATAACCAGTGTCTACATAACCAGTGTCTACATAACCAGTGTCTGTATAACCAGTGTCTACATAACCAGTGTCTACATAACCAGTGTCTGTATAACCAGTGTCTGCATAACCAGTGTCTGTATAACCAGTGTCTGTATAACCAGTGTCTGCATAACTAGTGTCTGTATAACCAGTGTCTGTATAACCAGTGTCTGCATAACCAGTGTCTGTATAACCAGTGTCTGCATAACCAGTGTCTGTATAACCAGTGTCTGTATAACCAGTGTCTACATAACCAGTGTCTGTATAACCAGTGTCTGTATAACCAGTGTCTACATAACCAGTGTCTGTATAGCCCGTGTCTGTATAACCAGTGTCTGTATAACCAGTGTCTACATAACCAGTGTCTGTATAACCAGTGTCTGTATAACCAGTGTCTGTATAGCCCATGTCTGTATAACCAGTGTCTGTATAACCAGTGTCTGTATAACCAGTGTCTACATAACCAGTGTCTGTATAACCAGTGTCTACATAACCAGTGTCTACATAACCAGTGTCTGTATAACCAGTGTCTGCATAACCAGTGTCTGTATAACCAGTGTCTGTATAACCAGTGTCTGCATAACCAGTGTCTGTATAACCAGTGTCTGTATAACCAGTGTCTGTATAGCCCGTGTCTGTATAACCAGTGTCTGTATAACCAGTGTCTACATAACCAGTGTCTGTATAACCAGTGTCTACATAACCAGTGTCTGTATAACCAGTGTCTACATAACCAGTGTCTGTATAACCAGTGTCTGTATAACCAGTGTCTACATAACCAGTGTCTGTATAACCAGTGTCTGTATAACCAGTGTCTACATAACCAGTGTCTGTATAACCAGTGTCTGCATAACCAGTGTTTGTATAACCAGTGTCTGTATAACCAGTGTCTGCATAACCAGTGTCTGTATAACCAGTGTCTACATAACTAGTGTCTACATAATCAGTGTCTGTATAACCAGTGTCTGTATAACCAGTGTCTACATAACCAGTGTCTACATAACCAGTGTCTGTATAACCAGTGTCTGTATAACCAGTGTCTACATAACCAGTGTCTACATAACCAGTGTCTGTATAACCAGTGTCTACATAACCAGTGTCTACATAACCAGTGTCTGTATAACCAGTGTCTGCATAACCAGTGTCTGTATAACCAGTGTCTGTATAACCAGTGTCTGCATAACTAGTGTCTGTATAACCAGTGTCTGTATAACCAGTGTCTGCATAACCAGTGTCTGTATAACCAGTGTCTGCATAACCAGTGTCTGTATAACCAGTGTCTGTATAACCAGTGTCTACATAACCAGTGTCTGTATAACCAGTGTCTGTATAACCAGTGTCTACATAACCAGTGTCTGTATAGCCCGTGTCTGTATAACCAGTGTCTGTATAACCAGTGTCTGTATAACCAGTGTCTGTATAACCAGTGTCTGTATAACCAGTGTCTACATAACCAGTGTCTGTATAACCAGTGTCTGTATAACCAGTGTCTGTATAACCAGTGTCTGTATAACCAGTGTCTACATAACCAGTGTCTGTATAGCCCGTGTCTGTATAACCAGTGTCTGTATAACCAGTGTCTACATAACCAGTGTCTGTATAACCAGTGTCTGTATAACCAGTGTCTGTATAGCCCATGTCTGTATAACCAGTGTCTGTATAACCAGTGTCTGTATAACCAGTGTCTACATAACCAGTGTCTGTATAACCAGTGTCTACATAACCAGTGTCTACATAACCAGTGTCTGTATAACCAGTGTCTGCATAACCAGTGTCTGTATAACCAGTGTCTGTATAACCAGTGTCTGTATAGCCCGTGTCTGTATAACCAGTGTCTGTATAACCAGTGTCTACATAACCAGTGTCTGTATAACCAGTGTCTGTATAACCAGTGTCTACATAACCAGTGTCTGTATAGCCCGTGTCTGTATAACCAGTGTCTGTATAACCAGTGTCTACATAACCAGTGTCTGTATAACCAGTGTCTGTATAACCAGTGTCTACATAACCAGTGTCTACATAACCAGTGTCTGTATAACCAGTGTCTGTATAACCAGTGTCTACATAACCAGTGTCTACATAACCAGTGTCTGTATAACCAGTGTCTACATAACCAGTGTCTGTATAACCAGTGTCTGTATAACCAGTGTCTGCATAACCAGTGTCTGTACAACCAGTGTCTGCATAACCAGTGTCTGTATAACCAGTGTCTGTATAACCAGTGTCTACATAACCAGTGTCTGTATAACCAGTGTCTGTATAACCAGTGTCTGCATAACCAGTGTCTGTATAACCAGTGTCTGTATAACCAGTGTCTGTATAACCAGTGTCTACATAACCAGTGTCTGTATAACCAGTGTCTGTATAACCAGTGTCTGTATAACCAGTGTCTGCATAACCAGTTTCTGTATAACCAGTGTCTACATAACTAGTGTCTACATAATCAGTGTCTGTATAACCTGTGTCTGTATAACCAGTGTCTGCATAACCAGTTTCTGCATAACCAGTGTCTGTATAACCAGTGTCTGTATAACCAGTGTCTGCATAACTAGTGTCTGTATAACCAGTGTCTGTATAACCAGTGTCTGCATAACCAGTGTCTGTATAACCAGTGTCTGTATAACCAGTGTCTACATAACCAGTGTCTACATAACCAGTGTCTGTATAACCAGTGTCTGTATAACCAGTGTCTACATAACCAGTGTCTGTATAACCAGTGTCTGTATAACCAGTGTCTGTATAACCAGTGTCTACATAACCAGTGTCTGCATAACCAGTGTCTGTATAACCAGTGTCTGTATAACCAGTGTCTACATAACCAGTGTCTGTATAGCCCGTGTCTGTATAACCAGTGTCTGTATAACCAGTGTCTACATAACCAGTGTCTGTATAACCAGTGTCTGTATAACCAGTGTCTGTATAACCAGTGTCTACATAACCAGTGTCTACATAACCAGTGTCTGTATAACCAGTGTCTGTATAACCAGTGTCTACATAACCAGTGTCTACATAACCAGTTTCTATGCATTTGACTCATAAAGGATGAGACTGCAGAATTAGCAGAAGACAGGACTGATTAATCAATGTTTAGTACATTTTTAGATTATTATTTATTTACACTAAAATGTATAATCTAAAAACTTTTGTACGTACATGGTACACGTATTGCCACTGGTTAAAACAAAAAATGCTATTGATACATTTCATGTGCACATCTACAACAATTAATGGTTGTCAAGAAACTAATTTTATATGCACTGAATTGTGGAAGTGTCTGAATGTCATTGGCTCTAATGTTTGTTTGTTGACACATTTAAGTTAACAAACAGAGTGGAGGTTATGATGTCAGTGCGAACCAACCATCAGCGTGGCTGTAATGAGCAGACGCAGCTACACGCAGCTGTTCTGTGCACATCCAGACCCAATTTAGCTGCATTTAGCTGGATTTTCCTTTATTGCTACTGTAACTCTGCTGTGATTTAGAGTTCAGTCTTCCCACCGTTCGAAAAACATCTGTTGTGTCTACTGAATATACAGGTATTGGCAGCTGGACACCACGTAGTCTTGTTTCTGGATTAGTCTGGTGTACTCTGGGACTGTTGAACTCTTCATGATAATACATGACTTTAATAGGGTTGTTAGCGCTAGCCTAGGGGGCATAATTCCATGCCATTAATATTGACTTGAGATTGACCACAGGAGTTACCCTAGATCACAGGTGAAAGATTCCAGTCCTGAAGGACCAAAGTCCAGTGCTTTGGTGAATTCCCTGCTGCGCTTGATGCAGTTCAGCAGTTAATTCTGGGTTTAGCAGAATTAAAGAGCAGAAATCACCAAGCTGTCCTGCACCGCAGCACTCTGGACCTGGGCGGCCCACCACACACTCCACTGCAGAGCCCGACTGCTGGTGAAACTCTGACTGGGTGGTTGCCCAAATGCTCTGTCGATTAGTCCCTAAGAACAGCACAACAAGAATGGTGCAAGGACCCGTTCACCTTGAGATGTACGTGTGACACGAAGGGTTTCTCAGCTCCAGACTGCTTTTCACCTGCTTGGTGCCAGACGGCGTGACTTCGTCGGCCATCCTGAAGTCACGGACGATGAATTTGAAGTGGGTCTTTTATTGGACGTGTGAGCCCGTTTACGCCTCTGCACGTAGACACCATCGTATCAGAGGGGACGCACACTACAACACACAAACTAAACTGCTTAATGGAAACTACACTTTCTTTTCTTTCCTCCCAGTGACTCTTAAGTTCTACGGCGTTAGCAGCGATGGACACATAAAAGGGACACTGTTTTCTAATGAAGTAATTGAGGTCCCTTTTTAAGGATTCAGGAGCCATACTGGATGGCCATGACAATTAGCCACACTTGCACCATAATGGATTTTAATGCATCTTAATAATTCAGAACCCCAAGGTTAATTCACTTGAATGACATAGGAACACTGCCATCATAATGAATATGCCACTATAGTGAAGATGCAAGGCACAGAAAAGGGATGTTTTTTTTTCATTCATCCATATTTAATATATAATTATGTATGTACAGAGCTTCAAATATATAAGTTAGGGTCAGTTGACTTGGTAGAATAGTCTAACTCAGTTGCAGCTACATTTATGTGTTATTCAGATGTATTTGGAAGTAATTCTGAGTTATGATGTACAGCATATAAAACTCAATTGACTAGCTTATCTTACTACCACCTACTTTGACTACCATCCATCTGTGTGTACGAGTTAATGTTGACTATCGCGGTCGTCTTCTGTCACCAGGTTCATAATCTCTGGACCTGATTTTGACACCACTGGTTAGTGCTTATGAGAATGTCCAACCAGGCCACAACCTGGACACGAGACAGGACAGCAGGATGAGGAAGACGAGGAGAGAGCATGTAAACAGCTTCTGTTCTTTATCTTCATCACGCATGACACATACGAAACTCATTACACAATGTTGCACTGAACACAGTGGCGTACTGTATACTTTTTAATATGTGTGTTTGTTGTATCTCAGGGTGATGAGATGGATGAACTATTGAAAAGCTCATGAAAGATGTTTCAATGGAGACGATAATTAGCTGATCATGTAGAGAGCAAGAAAAAAAACCAATAATTCATTTTTAAAAATGTGCCTCACATTCTGAAGCTGTCACGTTTATCTTCATAGCAACAGTATCTGGTAGGAAAGAGGGCGGACAAATGTTTCTCCAACGCTCTCAGGATGTGTGCTGTCTTTGTGTCATCTGCTCGTTTACAGAGGTGGTGACTGTTCAATAGTCTAACCCCACCCCCATGGCAGGGTGATTAACAGCACCAGATCGGTACCCTGGGAGCTGGACCACATGAGCTCGTTCAAAATGCCATTTGCTGAGTGGGGCGAGGTGTACCTGCCAGAGCTGCTGACGAGCTGAAAGATGGCCCATCTGTGCAGAATCTCACCAGGTGTCTGAGGATGCGGGAGGATGATGATGATGAGATCGTGGTGCGATGGACAGTCCTTCTGCGTGTCGGAGGGGCTTGGGACGACACCAATCGCGGAGATATGATAGAGAGTAAAAAGAGGACATTTGTAATTGAAACATCAGTCCTCAGCTCATTAGGTCACCCATCCTATATCTGTACCTAACAGACTGTTGTATATGTTGTTGTCAGATCTAAGTTGTTAACCACAAAGGTACCGGTGTTGTACTCAGTGACTGACTGCACTGGAGTGCTATATACCTTGTTTCAGTCTTTTTAATGAGTTTACTCACAGGACATGAGCTGTCTGGTCTCATCTTCCTTCATACTGTGTATTCACATATACTGTAGATGCTCATGAAAACAACATAAACTGCCCTAGATTAAAATCCACAAAGGGATGACTGGGAGCATGACACAGCAGTATCAGAGAGGATGAGTGACCGTCTGTCAGCTGACTACTAAGCACACTGGCTTGAGCTGGAACCCAGAGGCTGAGAGTACCTCATGAAAGGACCACTCAGCATATACATGAATGATCAAATTCTTGATGCATGATGAGAAAGACATTTGAGTTTTTGAAGATTAACTTTTTAATAAAAACTGAGTACTTCACCGAAACCTTTTATCAATAATTGAAAGACTCACAACATGAAAAGAAAAACATAAAATAAATCATAGTGGTAAATCATAGTGGTGTGTTCACATAACCACATATTTTGAACCTCAGATTGATTTAAATGCAATTATCACACTCCTCCAAATACGTGTAGGCCTGGAGCGTCATTCGAGCATCGGATAAAACCAGAGAACAGAAGGTGGTGATCCTAGAGATGGTCTCTATCTGTGGGCACCTTGCCCCAGATTCACACCTTTGGTGAGGGCACACACACACACACACACACACACACACACACACACACACACACACACACACACACACACACTCACACCTGTGCTGCTTAGACTCTGTGTGCACACGCAGTGACGCAATGCGCTGAAGTGAACTTATATAACTCGATTAGATGAAATGGGTACAAATAATGTATATTAGGATGTTAGTGTATGGATCGTAGGGCGGATCGCAGGGTTAGTGAACTGCTGAGGGAACTTCACTTGGGAGTGTTGGGTAAAGAGGGAAACTGGTGATCGTGCTGGGTTTGGGACCCAGTCACTCCGCCAGAGTGGGTTAGTGTGTTCCTAGTGAACGTCGGCACACATTCAGCATTCTTGTCCTCCGCAGTATACAGGTCTAGTTTAGGGATAAGGGATCAGGCCACGGCTCACTAGGTTAGACTGAAGCACTATGAGGAAGGACAGAAGTTACACCGCATGACAAAATAATACAAAGGTACGTCTTCATCAGTAAGGCTTTAGAAGACCACTGGCTCTTCACACAGAAGGATTTTGAACGCAGTTTTGTGCAGTTGCTTGGGAACCAACCACATTCTGCTAAAGACACATCACAGCAGCCTTCCAGGACACACTGCTAGATAGGAAAGTGTCATGAAAGGACACAGGCCACCATAAATAAGACATGAACAAGAATTGTATTTGCAATCATTGTGCTTGAATTGCTAGAAGAAGCTTCAATTAAAAATGAAGATGA
The DNA here is from genome assembly GCF_052324685.1 of Brachyhypopomus gauderio. NCBI lineage: Eukaryota > Metazoa > Chordata > Actinopteri > Gymnotiformes > Hypopomidae > Brachyhypopomus > Brachyhypopomus gauderio. Next base: position 2,100,552 of record NC_135212.1, read on the forward strand.
CCGCAAAAATGGCACGTTTACATTACAACTTTAAAATTTTTAAACTAAAATGGGTTCCCACAAAGAGAGACTGGCTTTTGTCTACCTCACATGCAAAAACCACTGTGAAAATGTTTATAGCTATTTGAATATATTGTAGCGAGCTGCAATAAGCTATGTGAGACTCAAATCTTAATATCCGCTGGGAATGTGTGTTGCTGGTGATGGAGAAATGTTCAGCGCTGGAGATTGAAACTCACCCTGAACTCTTCCCTCTGACCCACTAGTGGCATTCTATCACCACCTCACCTGGAGAACACCACTTCTGAGAAGAATGATAGATGGCTTAAGGTTCTTGGCAAAGAGCTATGAATGTGCTTGATTCTGCAAGAAACAATACTCGTACAATACTTGTTGATAATAAAACACTGGATTGCATTTTGATTGAAATGAAAATACATGTTCTGTTTAGAGCAGTGAAGCCATCACAATAGTGTGCGGAACGTAGTCGTACACAGTTAAAGGGAAAATACAAATCTGTCCATACATAGGCTAAATGTAATTATGACAGGAAACGAAACCCACATATAAGAACTTGTTCGCCACAGACGATGGTTGAAATTAATGGATTCTGTAGTTCGGATGGGAGGGGCACTGCAGGTATTGGTGTATAAATGTCATCAGCTCTGTGGCATCAGTTAGAACTCGACACTTTTCTACCGTCCTACAAGACCATCTAGACTGGGTGAAATAACTGGATGAAATAAGTGATCCAGTTTGCGTTTTTAATTACACAATGGAGCTCTTAAAATTTTCTGTTTTAGCAGTGGCTCTTTACACGCACGTGTACACCGACGCCTCGCGCCTCAGTGAGGACAGGGACGCGTCCGTGGACACCTGGCAGGTAAGCGCCTGCTTTGACTTTCTTTAATTATATATCACAAGATATTGTCAAAACCAGCAGCATTTCTATTTCAGGACGATCCGGCAGAGAGTGGTTTAACACTGCGCTTCGCCGACCTTATGAAGCGCTCCAAATCACAGCAGTTTCACGGATTAATGGGTCGCAGCTCTGGTGATTCATTCATATTGATGCACACACGCCGTAATCTCATGATTACACTAGAATATATTAGGATTTAGTTCGACAAGGACAACTAACGTACTTTGAAGAAAAAAAGAGTTTCTTTCCGTCGGGTTTTTAAATGATGAAGAATCTCTTAAATTAACCAGTGAACAACTCATCAGATTAACTGAAATGTGAACATAATCTAAACAAGATTTCGAAAATGAATATGTCTGATTCTTCTAGGAATCTCTCCTCCCATGCGACTGGGTCGAAAAAGTAAGAAAAATTATCTCATTTGTATATTTTAACACTTGCTCTGTGTTCAAAATCAGCACTTGTTTTTTTATTTTTAGGAAACAAAGGAGAGATGTTTGTTGGACTAATGGGAAGAAGATCTTCAAATGGTGGTAAAATGAGTTCATTTGGTTATGTCTATTCTAAAGACAATCTGAATCTATGTGGATTTGCTTTTAAAAGTCTTAGATAAACGTCTTGGAAACTATAGTCTTAACTAGTTCAGAATTTAAATGGTCTTGTGTTGGAATTTAAATTAAAGGCATTTTCCTTTGTTCACAGATTTTGAAAAGGAACTGGAAAAGCCACAGTTATACTAAGCAAATTCCTGGAGAAAATTTTAACTCCTGTCAAGAAAGAAAGAAAGCAATTGCTCTGGCACATTCACACCAATTACAAGAGATGAGTTTTCAATAAATCTGCATTTTTGTAAACATTGTATATTAAGTGTTGCTCCAAGTTATTTATGCCTCGGAACAAAATGAAAGTCATCGTCTCCTGTAGATATTCTTTAGAAATTCATTGTAGAATTAGCCTAATATTATATATAATATCAAATAAATAAATAAATAAATAATATATATATATATATATATATATATATTTTTTTGAGCATTTACATATTAAGGGACCAGCTATTTGTGGTAATCTGAAACTGAATCATTTAAGTCATTCTCCAATTAATTAATAATAACACATTAAAACAAATTAGCATCTAATAACTTTTGTTGGGTAAACTCTAAACTGGCTCTAAACAAACTGACATAAACACACAGCTTTATCAATTTAGGAATAGATGGGAATGTGTTAGCTAGTGGAGTCTGTTTAACGAGACACGTTTAAAATGTCACATCACAGACGTTATAACAGGGGATTTTTCACTCTAAGTCTTCTTTACTCCGCAACATTAAACAGCGTGATCAACGTCTGTCCGTTGGGTGTTGTGAGATGGAGCTGAACGCACACACGTGACAGTCTCTGACACGTGGGTTCCTTCTGCGGCGTTCCCAGTCACGTGACACATTGGCTCGCGCGCTGCCCACGCGACGGTGACGTATATTATACGCGACTGTGTTGATCCCAGCAGGACGTTATTGAATTCAAAAACAAGAGTCTCCGTGTTGGTGAACTAAGTGATAAACATCACTATAAAATTACAGCTTCGCCGTGAAACAAGAGCGTGTGAACGAGTATGTACTTTACAATGTGTGTAGCTAGATAGTTAGCTTTGGAGGAGAGACATAATGGTGTTTTACTGCTGTGTGTATAAGTTTAAAAACAACACAAAGGACAAGAGTTTGGCGTTTCACAGGTGGGGGTGGATGTGTGACGCCAGCACTGATGTTTACAGGGTTACATCTCAGTGTGGACCTTCACCCAAGGGTCCTGCTGGCCAGCTGTGTGCCATGTCTTGAGTGTTTTAGACTTAGATTTGTTTAATTCTGTTGTCTGTCTATCAATCTGTCTGTCTGACTGTCTGTCTGTCTGTGTGTAGCTTCCCAACAAAAGATTCGGAGTTGCGTAACAAATGGCTGAAGAACATGAGATGGAAAAACTGGACACCGGCGCCACATAGTAGAATATGTTCTAGACACTTTGAGAAAAGATGTTATAGTCTTGTTGATGGGCCAAGAAGAAGACTTCATTCCTGGGCAGTTCCCACCATTTTCTCTTTCCCTGCTCATCTGCAGAACAGGATGGTCCGTCACTCACACTGTGTATTGTTTAATAAGAAAGTTATTAAATGCTCTATTGTCTTTTGCCAAAAGATGAGTAGTACTGTATGTGAATTAAATCCTTTTTTTTTTCAGAGAAATATTAATCCCAGAAGTAGAAGGGCATTGGTGAGTTGTGCTATAGTTGTGTTTGTCTATTGGTCACATGTGTATTGAATGATTGCTGTCATATAATGAGCCTCTGGCTTAATGGAGATCAAATTTCCTGCTTCACTTTTGATGCACAAAAAGCAACCCATAGAAGAGTCAGTCCTGTCCCTTCCTCCGAGAAGATCATCACACTGCAAACCTGCACCTGTAGCTTGTGACAGACTGAAACCAGCCGCACACAGCACTGCACAGGGGTCAGAAGAGCTCGGCTGCCAAAGTGACCCAGAGTTCAGTGTGGAGGACGGACCAGACCCGGTGGCCCACCAGACCCTGGTAAAACCTGAAAAGAGGTCTGTTCATTTACATACCTGTCATGTGTTTCGGCCCACTAAAGTGTGTACTGTATGTGTGTAGCCTCTACTATGTAATCTCTATGCATGCAGCATTGTTATAATTACACAGTTAAGCTCACAGTGCCAGATCTTGGGTTACAGTTTACTTGATTTAGCAATCATGATGTTAATGTCAATTTCCTCTTTGAAACATTTACATTTTGTCTCAGTCTAATGTGTTATGCCATTGTTCAGTCAAATTGTTTTTATCCTTACTTCCTGAACAGGCCGTGTCCTCCGTGGACAATCCTAGGAGATGAGTCTCTCGAGAGAACCATGACCATACCGAGTTTCTTTCACAGTGCCTACTGTTTGCCCAGGGTAATGTAATGTGCATCAGCTGCGTGTAGTTATGTAATGTATGTTCAGTTGTGAGTGAAGACAGTAATGCTTTGGGTCCGTTCTTCATTGTTATGTTTTCTACTGTTTCTTTACTCTTCTACATTTCAGAGTTTTCACTGGGATGGAGACGCTGAATTAAATACTGTAAGTCACTTTATGTGAGACATAATCTATTAAATGCTTTTTTACAAGTGTAATCTGTTTCATTACTAATCATTCTTTGTGTTATAGATGCCACATGTAGTGTATGGAGTCTCAGGACAAACAGAACCCAATATTATTGAGGTAGGAATAATCATGTCAGTATTTTCTTTATTCCTTCAGCGTCTTCATCAATGTCCCTCTAATAAAACGTGAACACACCCCTTTATCTCAGGTCAGGGAGAGGTGGGAGTGGCTTGGTCTGGATGTGCGGGGGCCGTTTCCCATGACGGTGGGCGGGCATGTCCACATCATGACCCTGACGGACTATCACTCCAGATGGGTAGAAGCTTTTCCGCTGACCAGTGACGTGACGAGAGACGCTGCTGTGTGTCTGGCCGGGGTCGTCCTCCAGCTGGGATACCCTCTGGCTGTCCTCTCCAGGTTTCCCACAAGGCTCCTCGTAGACGTACGAAACACCTAGCTTTGGTTTTTCAGGATTGATGTGCATGTTATGCGAGTGTCATTACATACTGCAGTGCTTTTGTTTGTCAGATTAATCGAGATCTGAAAAAACACCTGAACATAAACACAAGCTCCCTGGTCATACACCACCGCCAAACTGGATACTTGGACCAGGTGACCGAGTCCCTCCTTAACAAGTAAGTAATGCCCACTGTGCTGCAGCACGTTTTGAGGAGAAAAAAAAGTGTCTGGTGGTTCCTGGAAGGCAGTATGGTCTATCTTTCAGTTAGTGTTCCTATCTCAGCAGCACACACAAGGGCAGGTCAAAGAAGGGCGGGGCTTCTGTGTCTTCTGTCTCACGGTCTTCAGTGTGTGTGTTTGTGTGGATGACAGGATGGCCACCGAGCTGGTGACGGAGTATCCGGACACCTGGCACATCCACCTGCCCGCTGCCTCCCTGCGCCTGTGCTGTACAGAGCACCCCAGCACCGGGACCAAGCCCTTTACTGTCATGTACTCCTCTGGCCCGGCCGTCTTCACCTCCCCCAGGGACCTACCTGTGAGTGGGATCCAGCCGCTCTCACTAGTCTCACTAGTTTCAGACACGGGTGAACCAAACCCAGGGCAGCTGCTATTTTGTGTTCTGTTAGTCTGTTGTTATTTGCACAAATATGCAAGCTTTAAAAATGCAGAGAATAAATAACAATGCAGAAATAGAGGCCCTATTAGACACACGTGCCTTGCACCAACATTTACTGGTCACTTCATTAGATAGGATTAGTAACACAGTAACATTGCTGGGTCTCAGTAAAAAAACATAATTAAAAACACATAAACAATGACTGCATAAGCAATAAAAGAAAGTGTTTTGCAGTTAAGCGACTGATAGCCTGATATGTTGTATATGAAGTTCATTTTGTTCAGTTTTTTTTTGCATGTGTTGGTTTAATTGAGAATGGGTTTGTATTTCCAGTACAGCAGCTCTGACATCAGCCTGAGTTCCTTCGTGATTGCATCCAGTGAAGGCAGCAAAGAACCACTGAGCCCAGCAGAAACTGAGCCCAGTACCTCCAGTAAGAGGCTCACTGCTGCGTCAAACACCATGTTTACCCCTGACACCATTTCACCATTCTGTTCAAGATAAAAAAAATATTGTCTGCCTAAATAGTGTTTTAAGTTAAGTGTAGCAGTATTTCAGCTGACCTACAGCTTGTTTAAATCTGATTTAAAGATAAAGGTAAACCTGACATGAGCATTACTTTAGCAGTTTACATGAACTGTTTATTACAGTATTATGTATTGGGTTTTATTGCAGTCTTATTACTGTCTTATGTGCTGGTTTTTAAATATATCTCTTAGGTGTCCGAAAAGTTGACTTAACAGAAGTTCCCTAAGCAAATGTGGCTCGCGACGTCTGAGTGTGGGGACCTCGTGCTCATTGCAGGCACGTGACCTACGCTTCCGGTTCGGATGACGTCCACGTCACGAACAAATCCACTTCAGATATGAGGGACCGGTTCAGGTTCTGTCCTGTTGAGGGTGCACTGTACAGAATGTGTAAATATGTGAATTTCTTCTAAAAAAAATTTTTTATAGTTACTTTATTTGCTTTGATATAACTATTTTGATGCGTTAAGATATCGATTAAAATGTTTCCCCTGGCGCTTTTTATGACCTGTTTTGTGATTTTAAAAAGCTGCATTTATGTTTTAATCGCAATTCCTTTAGTCACATTGCATGAAAGATGAAATCTTATAGATCACTCAAAAAGCATAACCGATATTTATTCTGATTAAATATTGTTTGGGAAATAGACTATAATGAGGTGGTCACTAGATTTTAGAATGAGTTCAGAATAAAATTATCAATATATATATTTTAAGATTCCACTTCCATACAAGTGATTCTTTGACTTTATATATAATATACATACTACATTTAACGCTTAAAATGTTTGGCAAAAGAAACGGAAAACTGGTTACATCCTATCTTAAAACCTTACAAAACTTACATATAGGAAACTTTTTAAGCGCTATAACTCGCTAGCATGGAAACGTGACCCATCAGTCTGTACTGTTGGACTGGGTTTAAAACCAGAACCAACATGGCCAGATTGGTGAGTTTATAAAGACTTCGCCATCTGGCTGTTTAAAACGTTCTCCCTCCACCGCCACCAGATGGCGCCATAGCCTACACGGCACTGGACGGACCAGATAGAGACCGAACCTCCACGACCTTTCGGTTTGGTTACAACTACGAGCTGAGTCCTTAACCACGTGAAGTCTTCAAGGGAGATCAACAAACGCGTTAACTTTGCCTTCATTGCAAAAATTGATTCGTAATTTAAACGCCTTCCGATGTCCTGATTTGTCGGTGGACGTCTGATCATGAAGAGGTTCATAATTGGAATCGGGGGGTAAGTGTATTTTATGTTATGAAGATTTGCTCCTCATTGTACCTGATCCATCTTAGATGTTCCTCAGGGTTGACTGTTGGTTTTGTTGTAGGGTGACCAATGGGGGCAAGAGCACGCTGAGCAGAAATCTCCATAAAGTTCTCCCCAACAGTTGTATTATTTCTCAAGATTCATTCTTCAAAGTAATCACCTTTTATCACCTTATTGATATTAGAAACTAAGTTACTGGATGTCTCGCTGTTATTACTGCGAATCCTAAAAAACTCTCAACATTTTGACCAACTCTGTGCTCCATCCCAGGACGACTCCATGGTCCCAACCGACAGTCGTGGATTTAAGCAATACGACAGTAAGAACTTGTGTTTTGGCAACCTGAATTATGAGTAAGACATAAAAGTCCTTCTTAAAATCGCCCACCGAATGCAATGTCTTAATTATGCTGTATGTTTACAGGTATACAGCCAAATGTTTTTGTTATTGGAATATTAAAGGGATACTTCAGCACAAGATTAAGTTTGCACTTTTCCACATACTCTAAACTAAATGTGGTTAATCAGCAAAGGTATGTTTGGTAACTCATCTGTCCTTTACTAGTTTGGCACTAGAACTCTGAGGCTGACTTAGCTAGCTAGCATTGTAATTCATTACATCTTTTCCATAAATCCATGCGCAAATCTTTACAAATTTACTGAATCTTGTTCCTAAAGAATTTCATGCAGGACTGCTTGTGTATTTTGAGATGCTGTAACACTGTAGTATAAATATAAGCACAATTCTGAACAAAACATATCTGAACACTAATGTGTTCAGAGTGCTATCTTGTGTGGCCAGACTATCTTTCTCTCAGCTCTTTCTGTGGTATCTGCAGTATGATAAGAGGTGGCGTCATGAATTCACAACATAGACGTATGGTAGACCACTGATAAGCTAAGTGAGTGTGATGTAGTCAAACCGCCCGAATGTCAGGTTGTCAGGTGGTAAGGAGTTCAACCTCAGACTTGTGGGCAAAATGTTCAGTTTCAGTTGGACCTCGATCATCAGACGTTCTGTCAGTTACCAAACATGCTGTGGCTGATGCACTACATTTGAGGTGAGGGAGAAAACGGCGTTTTTAGTGAACTGGTTTTCTGAATGACGGGTGTTGTTCACATTACAGCTCTGGATGCCCTGCAAATGGACAGGATGATGAGTGAAATCAGTTCTTGGCAGCAAGACCCTCAGAACTTCATGCTCTCCAAAGCCAAGAGCTTCATATCAGAAGGGACGAGAGTATTTTCTCTTATAGTGGAAGGTTTTCTCATCTTTAATTATAGGTAATTCACCCGGTCCCTCTGGTTCTCAACTTGTGGGTCTCAGTAGCAATTCAAAACATGGGCTTTGAAAAAAACTGCTTCAGTAGAACGCTACAGATGTGGGCTGGAGATGTGAGCTGGTATTTCCTGCGTCATAAGGGCCTCACTACCGTGATGTTCATCTTCAGCTCTAAGGGTTCACCTGCACTAGTGTAAATAGGAAGTTACCCATGACCACCATTCTTCAATTAATGAGCCTATCAAACTACAGTGATCGGTTAATTCATGTCAATATGTTCTATTTCCAGTCCCTTGAACACGTTATTCGACAAGAGATACTTCCTGCAAATACCCTACGAGGCGTGTAAGCTGCGTAGAAGGTGAGGTTAACGTGAAGGTGGGGGGAAGGTGGGGGGGGGGGTGAGGAGAAGGTTGGGGGTAGATGGGGTAAAGGTGAGGGGTAGGTGAAGGTGAGGAAGGTGAAGGTGGGGGTAGATAAGGAGAAGGTGAAGGTGAGGAAGGTGAAGGTGGGGGGTAGATAAGGGGTAGGTGAAGGTGGGGGGTAGATAAGGAGAAGGTGAAGGTGAGGAAGGTGAAGGTGGGGGGTAGATAAGGAGAAGGTGAAGGTGGGGTAGGTGAAGGTGGGGGGTAGATAAGGAGAAGGTGAAGGTGAGGAAGGTGAAGGTGGGGGGTAGATAAGGAGAAGGTGAAGGTGGGGTAGGTGAAGGTGGGGGGTAGATAAGGAGAAGGTGAAGGTGAGGAAGGTGAAGGTGGGGGGTAGATAAGGGGTAGGTGAAGGTGGGGTAGGTGAAGGTGGGGGGTAGATAAGGGGTAGGTGAAGGTGGGGTAGGTGAAGGTGGGGGGTAGATAAGGGGTAGGTGAAGGTGGGGTAGGTGAAGGTGGGGGGTAGATAAGGAGAAGGTGAAGGTGAGGAAGGTGAAGGTGGGGGGTAGATAAGGAGAAGGTGAAGGTGAGGAAGGTGAAGGTGGGGGGTAGATGAGGAGAAGGTGAAGGTGGGGGGTAGATAAGGGGTAGGTGAAGGTGGGGTAGGTGAAGGTGGGGTAGGTGAAGGTGGGGGGTGAATAAGGGGTAGGTGAAGGTGAGGAAGGTGAAGGTGGGGGGTAGATAAGGAGAAGGTGAAGGTGAGGAAGGTGAAGGTGGGGGGTAGATAAGGAGAAGGTGAAGGTGAGGAAGGTGAAGGTGGGGGGTAGATAAGGAGAAGGTGAAGGTGAGGAAGGTGAAGGTGGGGGGTAGATGAGGAGAAGGTGAAGGTGGGGGGTAGATAAGGGGTAGGTGAAGGTGGGGTAGGTGAAGGTGGGGTAGGTGAAGGTGGGGGGTAAATAAGGGGTAGGTGAAGGTGGGGTAGGTGAAGGTGGGGGGTAAATAAGGGGTAGGTGAAGGTGGGGTAGGTGAAGGTGGGGGGTAGATAAGGGGTAGGTGAAGGTGAGGAAGGTGAAGGTGGGGGGTAGATAAGGGGTAGGTGAAGGTGAGGAAGGTGAAGGTGGGGGGAAGGTGAAGGTGCTGCAATGGTTCTGACCTCATATTGTTATGGGAAGCTATTGATCACTTGTCGTTCAATTAACAGCTCAAGGGTGTATGTGCCTCCGGACCCCATCGGTTACTTCGACGGGCATGTTTGGCCCATGTATCTTAAAAATAGAAGAGAGATGGAGGACACAGTGCGAGACATTGGTCAGTATCACAGCACCTTGTGTTTCTGTCCTTTTAAGGACGGATCTACAGTGAAGATGGATGATATTCTAGATCAGTGGTCACAAGGGCCTCACTAGCTAGTAATGTGAAGGTCATTGTAGAGGTTTTGTAAATCTGATGCAACCTTGAAATTGAAATAAATGGAAACATGAATACCAATTCAAAATGCAAAACTGTTCTCCAATGCATTTTTGCTCTTTATTCAGTGTTCTTAGATGGGACTCAGAAGAAAGAGGTGTTGCTCACCAGTGTTTATAAAGACATCCAGCAGATTCTTCAAACTATTCAGAAATGAGGAGTTCTTACGTGAGTCGTTATCTTGATTCTCTTTAGCCTCTTTCTTGAGTAATTTAATCCAATTTATTCATCTTCTGCCTTTTTAGAAGTGATTTGTAAATAACTAGCTTTGTTCCTGTCATCAATGTATTTTATGTTTTATAATAAGTCTTGTGGTTTTTTGAGGGCCAGTTTTGTGTAAAAAAAAATATATATTAGTGTTTTTTTTTTCTTCTCAGTCAGTATTCATTTCTGTTTGTTTCTATTGCTTCCTTGCCACAGTATTCCACTGCGTAACTTTGATGTATTAATGCCAAGCCACCTAGAGTAAATATGAATGGTACTGAGGTAAACATGAGTTGTTCAGATGTATGTGCGACAGTTCTATAAAAGTCAGTGCTGCTTCCCTTTCCTGTTATACCTACTCAAAATCAGATCTTCAACAGTGAAACCTCAAAGATTACATGCAATTATGAGTGTGCAAAATAACCATTGATGCCTAAATGAAATACAAATGCTTGCTGATATGAATGTCATCTTATAGTTTGACCTCTTAACATTGTTTATATCAGCTTTACGAAATAAACTCTCACTTGTTTAACTAACCGAGCATATTTTCATATGACCTTTCAAATGGATATCTGATAACAAGATCTGCTATCTCGCTGCAACTCAAATCTGATAATTCCCCAGATACTAGGCAGCTTGCATACATTAATGACTGTAAAGCTTGTGTACCTGTTATGTCGTATTTACTGTATTAAAGTTACAGTATGTGGTAGGACTGATTATCACTTCTGAGCATCATCAAGGGTGTCGATGATACAAAGACCTCGATTCCCTCAACATGCTGTTTGTTCTTCTAACATCTTCACTGGTTCATCAGCAGCTGATGCTGTTTTGACCCTTTTTCACATTGTTGACTTGATTGTTCAGCGTATGTTGTCAGGCTCTGTTCTCTTTGCAGCTCATGAATGCCCATGTTGGTTTGGGCCAACTATGGTAAAATACAAGTAAAACCACATATATATGCTGCATATATTTGTGGTACTATTGTGGTACCCAAACCATCAGTTTAAAAAAAGGCTGTTTACTCAGTGGTGCTTTGTACTCTGGTTGTTATTTCATAACCACTAAATCTACAGACCTTCCCACAAATATTGGGTTTGGGACATTATTGGCCTATTTTGACACCATGTGCAGTATGTGTTAACTGGGTCATATGAATAAGGTATATGAACTTGCAATATTGGGGAACTAGTGAATGCTGCATGGTGCCTGCGAGCATTTCAAAAGATGATTAAAGCACATAAAGATATTTGTGTTCATGCACTGCAACACTTATTATACTTGCAGATGTACAGTGTGGTCATCACTGCCTAGAGAGAAAACGTGTTAAGTCCTGCAGCATAGGAACCACATTACTTCTTCTCAAGAGTTCTGCTGAGCATTTAGCAAAACAGCAACAACACAAATAATTAGAAGTGGCCGAGCAGGCCAGAAATTAAGGTACTTGTAATGAAGGGGAGCTAAGAGGCAGACACAAGTGGTGAGGGGATCTGGATTTATTAGCTGGGGTGCTAAGACGCACGACCAGTAGCCCCCTCCAGCTACATACCTACACGGAGGGCATATTTCCTTGGTATATATGCCAGGAAACTGACATGAACACGCACCGGAACTACATATACTAAACAATACAACTGATGACTTAAACCAACAGAATATAACTAACCCAGAGAGATGTACAAATAACAACCTTACAGATATTACGAAAATTTAATTGGGGAACACGGAGAGGCAAAAAAAAACATAAAAGATAAATAGCCTAAAGGAACACAAACCTATACTAAGACACTACATAGCAGCGTAGATAAACGATCATCATCATCAAAACAAATGAACAACCATATTGACCTACAAAGAGATCAGAAACATGGAATATATACTCCAAACAAATCAAATCACTAATGAAACACCTGAAAGAAAATCAAGAGAGCCATGACAAATATGACATGACATTTTTTTTTTTATTTACAAAAGCCCTAAACAAATCATGTCAGAAGCGTGGGGGAAGGGGCAGGCCTTTCATTTCCTGCTCATCAAGCCGACGTACGTGCCTGGAGCTGCAGTTGTGCAGATGCGGCCGAGATGCGAGCGCTGCGTGCGAGCCTGTGCATCACTGCGGCCCTCCTGGGCGCCTGCAGAGCCTCGGCGTGGACGGGTGAGAACCGCCTCCTTCGTTAGCGACTCCTTTCTTAGCAGCTCTGCTTCACACAACAGTCGCTTTTCGTCAAAAGGAAAAAAGAGACGTGTGTTCAGATTTTACATTTACACATTCAGCCCTGAAGTCGGTTTCCTTTAGAGCTTGAGAGTTTGGATAATGCGACCTAAGTGTATATGCCTGCAAAACATATTCTTGTTACTAACTTCTGGTTCTTTGCATCAAAAATATTTGAACCCATTTTCAGCTGTGCAGAAAACTCAGCTTAGTTAATTAATTTTAAAAAATCGTAGAATACCTTTAAACCTTTTAATTAATTTATTGAGGAAGATTAAATTAGTTCTTGCATAATGAAATGCTTTACTCATTCTAGAATCATCTTTACTCTTAACTATGGCATATACTAAGACTGAAACTCTGTAAAGTTGACAGAGGAGGAGTCTCAAAAATGCAACTGATACCTATACATATAAACATCATAAATATGAATGTGTTGTCTATGCACTGTAGTAAGGATTATAAATGGTTAATATATGCAATTATACCCATACAGGAGAGGGGTTTAGAATTTTGTACTGTCACTTTGACCTGTTTATATATTTAGAAAGTCCTTCCAACCTTGAGACAAACATTCAGTTTATTTATTTATTCTGTCTTAGATTAAAGCTACTGATCAGGTAAAGCAAGAGAATGTGGTCTTATATCTGTGGCTATTCGAGTAGGTGTATTTTTCTGTATGTGTTAAGCCACAATTAAGTCAATTGAGTAACATGCAGCCCACTAATGATGCTCATGTGTGCCAGGTCATTGGCCACCTGCATGTATTGGTTAGTCATGTCAGTCATGTCAGTAATTGAGAGAGACAGTGTGGGGCACACGATGGTCAGTAGGCGGACAAGTTTCAATCATTTGAAGGCTAAATCATCAGCAAGTGTAATCAAGCGTTCCAGATGAAGTGTAGCGCACCTCTGTCTCAGTTCTTCTATCGTTTCATAGATGACAGTGTTTGTCCTCAAAATGTTGACCATTTGATCTTCCTTTAACTTTAACTAATCTGAGTTGTTTATTGCCAACCTCGGCGGTAGCAGAATAGCAGTAAAAAATGTTTTGAACATTGCCATGTATTTACACAGACTCTTCAGTGGACAGTGATCGTGTTATAAAGCCAGAAGGAGAGACTCTGACCATGGAATGCATTTGGAAGGAGAAACCGAGGGGTTTATATGTCTACGTCAGACGTCCAAAGAAACTTGAAGTGTTATACTATCATTTCAGTAATCAGAAGTTAACTGAAAATAAAGAGTACACAGGAAGACTGAACATCAGTAATAACGTGAACAAAATCACCATAGCACTCACAGACCTGCAAATGAAGGATTCTGGTCTGTACTCATGTGTATTCAACAGAATGGATGAAAATATACAACTCGTGGAAGAGGTCGGAGGTCATGTTTTCCTCTTCGTGAGAGGTGAGTACCCCCCCCTTCCCCGATTGTGGCCTGATAGTATTCCCGTGTCAGTACGGACTCAGCCGTATATCATACCCTGCTTCTCTCAATGTAAATGACACACTGTCTAAAAATCATTGTGATAAAAACACAAACGATAGGTTTGAAGGCCTGCAAGTTCTGGATTAGTAGTGTGACGTAAGTGGTTTTCTGCAGAGAGTTCTGCAGAGAGATGTCCAGTGAGTGAATCTGCAGCTGTCCCCGAGTCACTGGTGCTGCTGTTAGTAGTGACGGCGTGTGCAGTCCTGCTGCTGTGTGCCGTGGCCGTGGTGGTGTGGATGGGGCCCAAGGTGAGCACAGCGCGAGTGAACTGTTGTGTTTTGGAGCTAAATGTGCATTTGCATATGGGGATGTTGAGTGTGTGAGAGAGCTTCTGCTTACATCTCGAGTTCACATGCTAGGTTCACACATCGATTGCACAAATGTGCATTTCCCGACAAGCAACCCACTTTGTGCTTTCCACTAGCGTGTGGTTTTGACTTTAAAATCTAGAATCTCTGACTCATGTGAAATGTGACATTTGCTTTTGTGTTTAGGTGAAGGCCCTGTGTCTGAGTGGGGGAGAAAATGTGTCCAGGACAAATAACTCTGTCTATGAAGATATGCGTGTCCACCGTGTGCAGCTAAAGGACTGAGCTCGCCTGGAGATTTTAAAGTAAAAGGTGGAACTTCTAGGAGAATGCTCAAAACAACCTCCCTGAAACGCATTTGGCAACGTCTGATAAAAAAGAGACTTCTTAAGGTCATGAAGCACTTAGTCAGAAGTAAATTTTTTTCTTCTCTTCTTCTTTTTTCTCTCTCATCTTTACTGTCTTTCTCTCTTCGTCAGAAAAGATCTGACATTGACACCACTGTGAGTCAAGTTTCAGCAGTAAAAACACAGCCCTGTTTACTATAAAATTATAAGAACCACAAGGGACCCCTCTGAAAAAGCCAGCATGCAATACTATATGTCATATAGAATGTTGAATAGAAATCTGGATCATCTGGTGGTCTCTTGTACTTTTAGAGATTTTTCTCAGTCAGAAAGTGATCATATTTATTTACTTTAATTAAATGTTTTTAAGGTTAATTGTAGCATTTTACTACTACAAATTGTACTATATTTACTATGGATATATCATAAAAAAGAGTAGCAATGCTCACTTTCTTCCTACCACAGCTGTATAATGTTTCAAAACTAAATTGCATCACACTGTATTTCCAGTGCAGGTGGTTCTGTTGGGTCTCGTATGGCGTCCTGTTAAATGTTTAATGATGAAACCCAGACAAAGAAAAGGGGCCTCAGCCAAATATTGTATCTATAGTG
Organism: Brachyhypopomus gauderio; assembly: GCF_052324685.1. Taxonomy (NCBI): domain Eukaryota; kingdom Metazoa; phylum Chordata; class Actinopteri; order Gymnotiformes; family Hypopomidae; genus Brachyhypopomus; species Brachyhypopomus gauderio. The sequence goes on from NC_135212.1 coordinate 2,115,798, forward strand.
ATAATATCCACAAATATTTTATCTGCATTCTACAAAAATGCAAATTATGGAAAAAAAAGATCAAAAGTGTCAATAGGTCAAGTGTCGGGGGCTTAGCATGTGCAGAAAACGCAGGTCTCCTGAAACATGAATGTAGTGACATTCAAAGTGCTCAAATACAAACCACGTGACATTTATACAATAATCAGCGATATGCTGGTTGAAACACACAACCTACAGTATGTACACAAGGACAAACGGCCCTCAGGCTGTGAACCCAGTAATGGGTAACAATCACCCGTGGAGCAGGGACACAACATAACACAAACACTGTCGCTGTTGAAGGCGACGGCTAGCAGGGCCCTCCATATCGTGACATCCTTCATTGTAAATATCTAAACATTTCTATGTACATGTATAATGTTTTAACATAGGCCTACATTGTTTTGTAGAAATAAATATATACCTTTCACTATATGATGCGTAATGTATATGTAGAAAGTTTGTTACTGTAGTAAGTGTAACAAGTATACTGTGCCTCAACACAAAATGCTATTTTGCAGTGTTACATTTAGAAGAAAATCACTGTTGTGACTAGACCGACTCAAAGACATCTTGACAGCAGTATAAACCCAGAGTCACTGGTACAGTCAAACAGTGCAAAACATGTCACCCAAATAGCAGCAGCTTCAGAATAATTTACCTCTGGCTTTTTCATACTGTTGAGTCATATCTTACACACATGTTGATGTCCCAGTGAAATGTCACCTCTCAACATAAACCACACTGGAGTTTCTGACGGAGAATCGTGTTCTTAGGTGAAAGAAAACAATGCGCCCCACTATCATAAAAAATACATGTCCCTTGCTTTACTTAGTGTATATTTACACAAATAAGAGCCGTCATTCTCCACCAGACAGACATTTCTTGTTTTTGAAATGGACACACACACACACACACACACACACACACACACACACACTGTACCATCACCACATATAAGAATGCTTTGACATCTAAAGACGTCTCTAAGCCAGGGGTTATCAGGAAAACAGAGTGATCAAAACACTAACCGGACTACATACAATAACTTTAAAGGCTCATTAAAACATAACCAGTGCAATAATATTTTAAACAGAGTGCAATAATTATGTGCAATACCTCTTTGGCTTGTATATTCTATTGTTTATTATTATTTATTATTATTAGTACTAGTTTTTTAATCTCTTTAATCTGTATATATCCACTCTTTTTTCTCCTATTGTAATGATGCTATCAACCAATCAATCAATCAATCAATCAACAACCTGTACCCACATTTTCTCATTGTCATTAAGTCACGACCCACTTTTATACAATACAAATGTTATAACCAACTAAACAATTGGTTGTTACCAGGTAAACAAGATGGTTTGCATGCAGAGGTCCAGACAAAAATGACTCAAGATGACGGTGGGTCCTAAAATAAAAAAAAATCAGACGCCACTTCTAGGCGCCTTAATAATATACAAACTAATCAGGTCACCTGTTATTTAGGATCTCTGCCGTCCAACGTGCCTGGTGTCTTTCTCTTCCTTGTAACTGCAGTAAAGTTGGTTTCACATTTGCTTATACACATATTCAGAATTAGACGTGTTGTTTTAAATGTATTACTGTCACCGTCTACAAATAACCGTCTACAAACGAAAGTGGCAATAATAAAGGGCCCGGAGCACTGTGCACTCGTTTTTCTGCAAATGTTTCAATACTTTTTCAATTATCCTTCATAAAACCATAAAACAAGTTGTTACATATTAAATGCATCCTAAACAACAACCTACAACTCTTGAATGGGTACCTCTTTGTGGTGGTCAATTGTTTGGTTAAACATTGCAATAGCTGTTAAACAGTCCATCATAAGACCATAAAACAGGGTGTAAGATATTAAGATATGGGTATTTAAAACTCGGATATGAGTATTTATACCTTGCACCAATTTGTGCTGGTCAGTTTTTGTCAAATATTTCAATATCTTTTAAAATGCCCATCATAAGAACATGAAACAAGTTATATTTCTTTAAGTGCATCCTAATCAATATCCTTGTTTTGTGGACTTATGATGGACTGTATTTTAGTTGCAGTCTGGAGTCCTGGCATGGCTGTGACTTTATGTCTTTTTTTCAAGATAAAAGAAGAGGGGTGTCTCAAGAAAGCCCCTACGCTAAGGCCGCTGTGTCCATTTCTAATTAAGTGTGAAGTCATATTGGTGTTCTTCCATAAACACGTGTTACACCACATCTTCAGCTCACTCACCAAAAACATTTAGAAAGACAGTAATATGTGCAGTAACAAATATTAGGAATTAGAACTGTCAGTGATTTATAAAAGCTGTTTAAAAAATACAGGATGCTAACTTTAGATTAGGAACGCTAAGTTTTTAGATTATTTTTCTGTGTCACAACAGTGGATCATTACATCGCCATGGCAACGTGTGCTGCATGCTTACCATGTTCTGTGGTAATGGTCTTACATGTGCTATGTTTAGCGCTACGTGCACAAATGAGATTCAGACACTTACACTAAGAAGAGGTTGCAGAATGTTCTGGCCAAAATTGACCTGTCTACTCTGTTAGAGTGGCTTCTAATGGAAAGTAATGAAATTTCAGCCTTCAAACCAAACCATCCGAAAGGTGATGCATTATTGATGCAAAAGCTAGCATTAATTATTAACAATATGTTTATTAACTATATGAGTGGTTCCCAAAGTGGGGGTCGCACCCCCTAGGTGGGGCGCGGAGCTATTGCAGGGGGGGGCGCGGAGCTTGGAAGTAAAACGTGTGTCAATATGGGGGGGGGGGTGTGGGGGGGGCGCAAAAATATTCTCATCTACGAAAGGGGGGCACGGCAGAAAAAGTTTGGGAACCACTGAACTATATGATGTAGATAAATCTGTGCATTATCATAGGTTGAAATGTTTAGCCAGCAATAAGAACTGCATTTTGCCTCATGTATATTTTACTAAGTTATGGTTTATTTGTTCAAAACAACATGCTGGATCCACTGGTCTCTTTTATTTGACCTGCACGCACTACATGTTCTACCTCTCCCACCTCCTCTGGGGGCTGATGGAAAAGGCTGCGTGTCACGTCTCAGTTGGCACGCAGTCAAACACAAGTTAGTGTGGACACACACACCCCCGCACTAAGCTGCAGAGCACAACACACCCCCAGACATGTCTTCCGCTCCTTTTCACACATACCTGACATCGATTTTACCTCCAGAACACTTAAACCTGCAGTTACAAGAATCCAGTTGCGTGTGATGTATTTCCTTTTCAACTTTGCCCATCTTTCTTTTAGAAGAAACAGTCAATGTTTTCGTGTGACAGCTTTGATGGTCTGCTGTTTTTATGCTAACACAGGAAGACCACGCGTGCGTGGGTCTTCATCTTCATTCTGGAGGAGTTCTGACAAAAAGAAATCTGAAAGAATCGGCTTTTGGTTGTGTATATTGAAACCAGCACACATACTTCCTTCCTTCTGTTTGATTAGAAGGAACATTTACCTGACGAATTTTAATGTTGCATTGTGTTCCAGGTTTGAAAAGTGCTGGAATTTTGGCTAACGTACTTTAAAATGCTTGGAATTGTAATTGTATTTTGTTTAACAACAAATTGCTGTCTGACTGAAAAATTCGCTGGTAGCCTATTACGTTTACAAATACAGTAGTGATGTGTCGGTGGTGATGTTGTGTCAGTAGTGATATGTCGGTAGTGATGTTGTGTCAGTAGTGTTGTGTCTATAGCGGTGTGTCATTAGTGATGTTGTGTCAGTAGTGTTGTGTCTATAGTGGTGTGTCGGTAATGATGTTGTGTCAGTGGTGATGTGTCGGTAGTGATGTTGTGTCCATAGTGGCGTCTCGGTAGTGATGTTGTGTCAGTAGTGGTGTGTCGGTAGTGATGTTGTGTCAGTAGTGATGTTGTCTCCATAGTGATGTGTCGGTAGTGATGTTGTGTCAGTAGTGGTGTGTCGGTAGTGATGTTGTGTCGGTAGTGATGTTGTGTCAGTAGTGATGTTGTCTATAGTGGTGTGTCGGTAATGATGTTGTGTCAGTGGTGATGTGTCGGTAGTGATGTTGTGTCCATAGTGGCGTGTCGGTAGTGATGTTGTGTCAGTAGTGGTGTGTCGGTAGTGATGTTGTGTCAGTAGTGATGTTGTCTCCATAGTGATGTGTCGGTAGTGATGTTGTGTCAGTAGTGGTGTGTCGGTAGTGATGTTGTGTCGGTAGTGATGTTGTGTCAGTAGTGATGTTGTCTCCATAGTGATGTGTCGGTAGTGATGTTGTGTCAGTAGTGGTGTGTCTATAGTGATGTGTCGGTAGTGATGTTGTGTCCATAGTGGCGTGTCGGTGAGGATGTTTTGTCAGTGGTGATGTGTCAGTAGTGATGTTGTGTCCATAGTGGCGTGTCAGTAATGATGTTGTGTTAGTGGTGATGTGTCATTAGTGATGTGTCAGTGGTGATGTGTCAGTTGTGTCAGTAGTGATGTGTCGGTAGTGATGTTGTGTCCATAGTGGCGTGTCAGTAATGATGTTGTGTTAGTGGTGATGTGTCATTAGTGATGTGTCAGTGGTGATGTGTCAGTTGTGTCAGTAGTGATGTGTCGGTAGTGATGTTGTGTCCATAGTGGCGTGTCAGTAATGATGTTGTGTTAGTGGTGATGTGTCATTAGTGATGTGTCAGTGGTGATGTGTCAGTAGTGATGTGATATGTCTTCTTTGGCTCCTTCTTCTTCCTCTCACCGTGATGCGCCCTTCAGCGGTCTGTATGTCTATTTCCATTGGGTATTATCCTGTGCTAGTTTAATATAGAATAGGTATTTTATAGTATTTTGTTGGTTGTTGAATAAATCTGGTTAATTGTGTAACCACAGTCTCCCTTCGTTGTAGCTGAAGTGTGTAACGTATTTGGCGTAGAGAGTCCATGAGAGCAGTCCGACAAGGAAACAAAACCAATACATAGACACTTAGATGGCATAACCACAAAACACAACACAGATTAAACGTTACCACAACAAAGAAACTGAATAACAGGAACAGAACTGTCAAAACCAACACACTACAAAAATACTCAGTTCAGAGAAACAGGCAGGTTAAGGTCCTCCTATCTACATTAGAGCTGTAGGAACTAGCAGCGGAACAACTGCTTCCTGCTCTGGTCATCTCAAGCTGCAGCTCTCTGCACCAGGCGATGGTTGTCAGGATGTGGAGTCTGGGGGTAACGCTGGCTGTCCCCGCTCTCCTCCACCTGTCCTTGCTGAGAGCAGGTCAGAAATACAACATTTATTGGATGCATTTTGGTTCAATTTTGTGCAAGCGTCTACTTCAGGCACACTTGGCATTTGAATTGCACTCAATATCTCTGAATCTTAACATGTCTTTCCACAGCCTCTGCAAAGCAGAGCGGCGCCGTTATGAAGAAACGAGGAGATGTTTTGACCATGGAGTGCACAATGGAGAAAGACCAAGAGAGAGTTCATCTCACCGTGACACGCCCCAAAATGCACACCGTGCGGTTTCAATACGACGGCAACACAAAGCAGCTGGACTGCGGTGAGGAGTACAGACCGAGAGTGAGAAGCAGACGGGACCTGACAGGACTCACCGTCCGCATCTCTGACCTGCAGCCGGCCGACTCAGGGCTGTACACGTGCAACAGTACACGGAAGGACAATGGAGCGGAGGGAAATGATGTATTTCTGATAGTGCAAGGTGAGTCTATACCTGCCTTTATATCTGAGTCACTCTCACAACATCAGCAGCAACCCAACAGTCTGTTAGTATGGTGAACGCTGATGCACACTATAAGTCCACATTTTAATCTATTTTTAGACTGCTCTAAATGTTGAATTAATAGTGACCGACCGAAGTGTTCTGCAGAGGGATGTTTTGAGAAGAAGGGTGCAGCTGTCTCCAAGTCACTGGTGCTGCTGTTAGTAGTGACGGCGTGTGCAGTCCTGCTACTGTGTGCCGTGGCCGTGGTGGTGTGGATGGGGCCCAAGGTGAGCACAGCACAAGTGAACTGTCATGGTGTTTTGGAGCTAAATGTGCATTTGCATATGGGGATGTTGAGTGTGTGAGAATGTGTCGGAGAGCTTCTGCTTTACATGTTCCTGTGTTACCTTCACACATTGAGAGCATATATATTTATTTCCTGACAACTGACTTTGTACTTTCTACTTACATGTGGTTTTGCCTTTACAAGCAAGAATCTCCCACTTATCTGAAATGTGACATTTGCTTTCGTGTTTAGGTGAAGGCCCTGTGTCGGGGAGAAAATGTGTCCAGAACAAATAACTCCGTCTATGAAGATATGCGCGTCCGTCGTGCGCAGCTAATGGACTGAGTTCGCCTGGAGATTTTTACTTTCATCAACGAAAAGTGAATTTTTTGAAAAATGTTCCCACCAAAAACCCTGAAACACATTCAGCAACGTCTGTTAAACAGGATATTTCAGGGGTGGTTAAGCACTTAAACAAAGCTGCTCTCTAAGCAGAACATTATAGCTTTGTCTCTTTTTTATGTCTCTTCTATTTTTTTATTAACTCTTTTCTCTGCCCGTGTCTCTCTTTCTCTATGGCATTACTTTGTGAAGACTATTGAAAAGAAACCTGGATAATCTGGTGGTCTCTTGTCGTGTACAAGGTTTTCAGAAAGTGCAGAAATGAAGCAAGCAGCCGTGTCAGCTCGGAGGTTTTTGGTTTGGGAGGAATGAGTGCAAGCAGCTCTGTATTTCCTGCAGAGTGCAGATGATTCTGCAAGTCATGTTTGGCATTCTGTGCAGCTACCAGTTAATTTGATGAAACCCAGACAAGGAAAAGGTGTCTCAGCCAGAGATTCAGAACATATCCCGCAGTACTTTAGATTAGGAGAGCGTTTGAACAGAAGGTACAAACAACACATTTATAAACATCTTTCATTTTATGAGAGGAACGTTCCTGCATTCATACTTAATGTTTAATTTCTAACTAATTGTTACCGTCAAAGTAATTCTGGGTTTAGTGATATTAGGAATGCTGTGATGGTTGTGCTAGTGTACAACAAACTGCATCTGAGACTTTTAAAGCCTTGAAATGTAAATACTTCTCCAAGAATATTCAGTAACTTTTTGATTTTATAGGCCACCTTAAATAGTGATGTCATAACACAGTGTGTATATTGATGTAAAAACTGTCTGCATTCGTGAATGTATATTTTTAAGTTTTTATATAATGTTCGTTTTGATATACATAGGAACTCAATTAATATAATGTGTAAATAACTTTTGACTGCTGTTATGTTTTATTTTTGACATGCCAAACCAATGAAAAAAACATGTTATTATGCTCAAATAAATAAATGTTGTCTCTGCTACCCAAGCACAAACTCCCAGTCGCTCTCAAACACATACAGCAAAACTCATCGCTCGCTAACACACATATACAACACACACACATACAATCGAACATTTACAACTCCCCCCAAACACCCCCACATCCCAGCCCATGGCACCTCACATACACACTGGCTTTCAAAATATGAGCCCCCCGCCCCACCACCCTATTTGATTTTCTGACACCCCCACCCCCGCCATTGCAGTCTAGAACGGGCCTACAGCTTCATGAAGAAGCTACCTGTGTTCTCCGTCAGTCCTGAAGACATTCTCACATATGCAGAACACTTGCAGAGTGAGGAGTAAGGGTTCTGATATAAAACCAAGGTGTGAGTTTCACTTCCTATTTTTAAATGGCCAAATGTGAAAAACCTCACATAAACAAATTTTGAAAACCTACCAACCATCCTACCAACCCTCTTGACTAATGAACTCTGAAGTCAGTGGTCATAGCTAAATGTGATGAGGGTATCCTCTGGGTGCTGCCCTACAAAGAATACACGGTCAGACTCTTGAGACCATAATTTCTCATGCCCCTGGCCATCACTGATTGGTTCATTATACCAAACACTAAACTTAGAAAGCTGTTTGTAGCTCACATGCAGCAACATTAAAAACAAATATCGGACATACAACCATTTTCAGACTATAATTACTTTTAAAAGACACAAAGTGAACCACCATGATGAATCTCTTATCAGACAGAATCTTCTTGCTGGCATGGATCATGGCATCAAAATTCAAAATAACTTGATGTAATTAAATTAAAACCAGAGGACACCCGAGATTATTGCATTAGGCATTATGCTGGCATATTCATGGCCACTTCATCACATGCATTGTGAATAATCCCCTCTCCAGAATTTCTTAAAGTAAAGGAAATGTTTTTTTTATTTTTATGCAGGAAAATATTTCAGTGGTGTGTGTGTGTGTGTGTGTGTGTGTGTGTGTGTGTGTGTGTGTGTGGTATAGTTAGACAAAGGAAATGTACATGCCATCTTTGCACTTCAGCACAGTTCATAATTCAGCCTATTTCTGCAGATTTTCAGAATACATTACCCGCATGCTTTAAGGGACTCTGATTAACCAGGGGTTAGTACTAATGATTTAAGGGACTCTGATTAACCAGGGTTAGTACTAATGATTTAAGGGACTCTGATTAACCAGGGGTTAGTACTAATGATTAAAAAAACTTGACAACCACAATGAAAGATCAACATTTGACTATTTCACCATCCAGCTGTAGCTACATATCTTTATCATATTGATGTGTTTAGATGCGTGGAGACACACTACACATATTTTACTTTTTATACAACATAACACTATTTTTCTGTCCTACATATTGTAGAAATGTAAATATATATTCACCCCTGAACCAAGAGAAATCGGGCATCTATTTGGCAAGTCTAGTTTCTGATTCTGAGTCGGCATGTTCCACTATTGAGGTAAATACTACTTTTTTCATATTTAAATACAACAGCACCGCCTATGGGCAAAGTACAATTCTATATCTCAGGACACAAGTGCACAATCCCACCCATAACAAACAAAAACAAGTTCATCAATAAAGTGTATTCAGTGTGTATTACATGTAAGGCAGAAAATACTATTAACATAATATGATATAATGTAACAGGTCGTTGACATTTGCATGCGCATGCGTGGTGCTTCATTCCAGTCACTAAAGCAACCATAATGGTGGTTAAACTCCGAGGCAGATTCCTTGGGTTATATCTGCACACCTTTTCGTGTAGACGGGTTTTTGTAGTTCTAAAAACTACGATGGATATATATATAAACTACTAAAAATGGTTTATTTAAAACTATATATAAAACTATAACGCCACGGATTTGATTTGAAGAAAACATGAACATGTTAAAATAGCGCAAAATATTCGTTTTAAGAACATTAAAGTATTTTCAATGTGTAGTTTCTTTATTCTACCCATAATTGCACAGATCAGCTATAAATTATACAGTACAGTATGCCACTGGTACCGCCCTAAAGTTCGCCGTGCGGTAAGGTCAGGTGTGTACTGTAGGTCCACGGGGGCGGGGCCAGCCTTCAGGTGTGTACTGTAGGTCCACGGGGGCGGGGCCAGCCTTCAGGTGTACGCATGTCGGCCCAAGGCGACTGTATTTGGTCTTTGGGACGGACTGTGAAACTGTCAATTGAAAGTATCAGCGAGAAAATCGGATTTTGCAGTAATCCCACTGTCCTCCGCAGCGGATCAGCCTCGTTTTGCGGAGGCGGTGCAAAAACTGACTGACGTGTCAACTAAATTTATTCTTAAAGAATATCTCTGCGGAATATTGCGTTTTTAAACTTTACCTTCTCTATTAAAAAGTTGTAGGACTTGTGGAACCTTAAAATATTTCTGGCATTGTCGTGGAAAATGAAGAAATCATCATACTCAGGTAAGCAGAATCATGAGCGGCCGGTTCCGACTCGGAATGACATCACTGATTAATATTTATAGCACCATGAAGCCGTTTAGTGCTTTAATGGTGGAAGTGGTTTTCACACTGGCTTTCACACTGGCTTTGAGGTGGTCTACGGTACTCTACCACTCTGCCCTTTCATTTGGACGTGGTTCTCCAGTCCGACGCTCAACCTACATGAAAATGTGAATCTTCATGCGTAAACATGAGAATCATGAGAATAGCTGGAAAGAAACCCCCGTGATTTATGTCAGACGTTGGCAGACACCCACACGTATTTGCTTTCAGACGTGCTAAACACAGAAAATCCTGTTATCCAGGTTGACTTCGTGTGGTGCAGTTATTTGCAGCCTAGATGGGTGTGTCATGCAACCCAGCGAACCCCTCAAAGATCAGGCGCCCTCCGCTTCTCCAGCACTGAGAAACCACTGCACAGTTACATCAACGTTTATTTTTTTCTGTCTGTAATCTCCAGTGCATGCATCCAGAAACTCCAGTGCATGGGTTTTTCATCTGGTGGTTGTGGCATCAGTGGAATAAGTTACAGGCCTGTCTAAATCACACAGCGCACGATATTTGATCAACAAGCTTTCCAGTTGGCCCATGGAGCACTGCGGCACTTAAAGTGTGTTTAGGACTCGGGCCCCGTTGATTTTGACATCACGGCCCTGCCTCAGCATTGTTCCATAGAGTTCCTCGGCGTGGGCTTTTGTGCACCAGCATTCAGCTTCCTTCCTCGTCCTTCACTGTGGGCCGGTTATGCGATGTCCTTGTGTTGAGAAAGGCTGCGTGTTCTTTGTGATCTCCACAGCTTCGTAATCCTCCAGTACAGTTTGTGTACACAGTGATTTGGCTGGAATGCAGAGCTTCCTCAGTCCTGCCAAAGTCATTGTCACCGCACACCCCACTTCTCCCACACGCATGTTGGATCATGTACACTACCTCCCTCTCTCTCTCCCTTTCTCCTTCTTTCCCCCTCTCTCCCTCTCTCTCTCCCTTTCTCTTTCTCGGTCTGGCAGTATACACTGCCCTCTGTGTTCAGATGCTGATCTCATTCTGAGAGTATTCCTGAAGTTCAGTGCTGGCCTCTGGGAAGGAGAGGCAGGCAATCCCAGCAGTCATATTGACACAGGGCTCTGCCTAAACCCTGCACGCTCTCCTCTACCAAACCTCCACCTCACTGCTTTACCTGATCACTTTACAACATTCTTATTACTGCACAACAATCCTTAACAATCACGGTAAACGAGTAACATATGTAGAGGTACAGGACAACTACACATTTAATTTAGTGAGGTAATATATGGGATTAAAGTGTAAGTGAGTACTGTGACTCATAGCTCTCAAGTGCCTGCGTATAAACAACAGTGTGTTGCTTTTTTATTATTGAGGCTGATCTGGTTGGATTTTCAGAGCTCAGCAGCTGTGAGTTCTTTACCACCCATCTTTCAAAGAGGCCAGGGACTCCATTTAGTAAACAGGAAGGGGATCATTATAAAAGGATGAATGAATCTCCTTGTTAATCCCTTGGCTGGGTAATCGCCCACCAGAGGCTCATTTCTGTGCTCTTTGAGGCACTGAGACAACTTTCTTCACGTCTCTTCATCTTCCTACCTGTGTCTGTCCTGTCACCACTGCTGCTCCAACAGCTAATCCTGGGCTAGTACCACACACACACACACACACACACACACACACACACACACACACACACACACACACACACACACACACACACACACACACACACACACACACACACGCACACACGCACAGGCTTTCTAGTTTATTTTGAAATACATTTGAATGAATGCTCATGAAATTCATTTGAATGAAATGCATTTGAATGAGCTCACTTTACTAGCTTTACTAGCATTTATTAAATAAATAATAAGTCAATGAATTAAATGTATTAAATTAAATTAATTTTAAAAAAATAAATAAGTCCACTGGACTAAATGAACATGGTGAACATAGAAAATACAGAGTAACTAACCACAGCTAAAATAAGTGAAGATTATTTGGAACATCAAATCAAAAGAGCAGTTCACTTTCCCTTGTGTGGCGGTGGTCAGACTTCAGTAAAGAGAAGTCCTTGCACATTTTAAGACAAGCTCTGTCACACTCGCTAGCCTGCAAATTCATGCTGGCTGCCACATTTTAGAGATGTGTACCAGATCAATCTGGGTACACGACCTTCATCTGTGCATCTCTCTACTAAGACTAAGACTAAGGTCACTAAGATTAAGACTAAGGTCGCTAAGACTAAGACTAAGGTCACTAAGACTAAGAGTCGCTAAGACTACAGTTGTTTTCCATACTCTACACACACTCATGTCTTCCATGAGTGGTGAGTTTCATGCAGGAGAACAGATGGCTCCCCCTCTCCTCTCTCTTTAGCCCCTCTCTCTACATCTTTCTGTCTCTCTATTCATCTGAAACCAAATTGTGGGCTTTGAAATTATTATGTGCGGGTGCAGGAATGTGGCAGGCATCTGTAAACGGCCCCTCACCTCCAAGGCGTGCTCCTGGGCTCATTTCGAAAGGTTAGTTAAAGATTATCTCTACTTGACTCCCGTGTGCACGGGGTCACGTGGCACGACTGGGTCTGTGCGGCTGTTTGTTTAGTTGTGCTTCAGTTAGCTCACATTGTCATGGTACTCTGTTTAGCGCTCACAGTATATAAAAAGTCCAGCGGGTTCAAGTTGTGTATCAAAGATGCATCACGTCGTAGTCGGTGTATAGTATGTAGAGTAAGAACATTTATTTCAGCACCTAGGGCTACAAAGCCTAGGATTTCTCAACATAGCGTCATTTCTTTGCTCTTAAAACAAATAGCTATTATGGCAGTAGTGCACGTTTTCACAGGAAGTTTGGTCACTTGCCAAAATAAAAGATATGTCATTATCTGCATCAGTCGCGTTATCACTGTCATTTCCTGTTGAAGAGTGAATCATGAGGGTTCTGAAGCTGTGGTTTGACCCATAATGCATGAACCTGTAGATAATGACAGAGGACTCCGCAGTTGCGTCACTGCAAACAGTTCCTGTTAGCACAAGATTTTGGCATTTGACCTGCTTATATATTCGCCCCCTGCTGAACCCGCAGATGGGTGAAGCTACGCCGTTGCCCAGTCCTGTTCCTGACACCCCTCTGCTTGGTGTGTTTTGTGTTTTTGTGTTTGTGCTGTTCTGGCTTGCTTGTTTCAGCTTGTTCAGCTAATATCATCGAGAACGGATAATGCTAAAACGAGCACAGGCACCCTGGGAATCCTGGCCTCCTGTGAGCTGTGGTCTCAGCACGCCGGTTTGAAGTCGTGGAGAACATGTCATGTTCTGGGTTTGAAGTCGTGGAGAACATGTCATGTTCTGGGTTCTGTTTTGCTTCTGTTCATTTAAAGTTCTTGGAGGCTTTCTTAAACAAGGCCATTCTTGCCTACTACAATAACGAGGCCTACAGCAGCACCATGGTGCAAGAGTGCAAACAGCAGTTAACCTCTTACTCCATCTTCATCTTCACTTTGAGGAGCTTGACGGTGGAGGCCTCTTCATTAACTCCGCCCCCACAGCCCATCACTCACACAGTTAGTGCGGCCGACCTTTGACCTGACCCCAGATGAATCAATACAACCAGCAAGCACTTCACTACAAAACACTTCACTAACTTGTGACAGCCTGCCTAAGAACAACCAAAGGCTCTTGAAATGAGTGTAGAAATGAGAGTAGAAATGAGAGTAGACTCCTCACAGAAACCAAGCACATGGATCGATTCCACGTAAATTGTGCAAGGATCTAGTTAGCATGTCCCAGCTGGGTGAACACTCTCAGAAAGGCCTTGTGTGCGTGAGTGGAGCTGTGGAGGGGGCCATGTTTGGGCCCGGGCCAGGGCGAGAGCTTGCCTCCGCGCTTACGTTCCTGCTTGAGCAGAACATGCAGACGGTCCTGGGCTCCACCTCTCCTCCACTTACATTATAAATACGGGCGGAGGTGGTGTCCTCTGTCCCAGGGTCATGCGTGTGGACTGTCAACAACAGTTACAGCAATGCCGGCCTACAGAAATGAACGGTTTCACGGCTACAGCTATTCATGCTGCTTCCTGAATCTTTCTTTCTCATTTGTGAGAAGTGTGAACCCCCCCCCCCCCACCACACACACACACACACACACACACACACACACACACACACCACCTGTCCTTTGTTCTCTCATCAGCACTCTTTGCATCTCCAGTCTGCTGCTGTGTTTGCCTCATACAGTGTCATTCTCTAAAATCCTAATTTGATCCATTAATTTAATGTTTACCCCTGGTAGGACCCTGCCGTCTGGCCTACAGGTGACAAGAAGCCAGGGTTAGCTTGCTAGTTCACACTTACAAACAATCAGTTGGCACTCCTGTCCACGGTGGAAAGTTTGGTAATTCGTCAGATACTAATTCAGTTCTTCCAAAGTGCCGGTAAGGACATGTCCCTGCTGTCCACATGCAAGCCCACGCCTCGATTGAATGAATAGGACCTGCATTTTGGCTCCGTTAAAAACTGTGAACTTGTTTAACTGGGGCTCAGGGGAGTGGACGTGAAAAAACAAGCTTATTCTGCATCCGCACTGTTGTGATGTTGCTCCCTTTATTTTATCAGCGAGAGAGAGGGAGCGATTCTGCACTGGCCGCAGTGTTTGTTCAGCTGACAGGAGGCCTCGGTGTAGCGGGCCAAGCACACGGATGGCCAGTCGTCATCGCCCGTTGATTTGTATTAATGGCTTTTTCAAAGCATTCCTTATTTTACTAACAGCGTTTTGATTAAGAGCAGTTGGGAATGAGCTGAGTCACACTCTTGCTCCAAATAAGGCCTTGTCTCCGTGTTTGATTAGCACAGCCTAGCAAAAGAGCATGGTTTGATTCTGGAGGTGATGCTCTGTTTCTGAGGTCGCTTCGCTGAGCCCTATAACAAAGCCCTGTTTAACAGAGCCCTGATTAACAGAGCCCTGATTAACCAAGCCCTGATTAACCGAACCCCGATTAACAGAGCCCTGATTAACAGAGCCCTGATTAACAGAGCCCTGATTAACAGCTGCACAATACACGAGACTGGAATCCTGAGCTGCTCTACGTCACAGAGCGGTTCCTCAGGTTGCAGTAATACACACACATTCCCTCGGACGGTTTAGTGCATCTGCCTCATCTCATTTGCACACACACCTCTCACACACAAGCCTGCCAATATGAGGAGCGTTTCTCATTGGTCCATTCACAGGAAGGGCAAACAGACTGACTGACCACAGGATTCCAGCTGGGCACCTGACAGCTGTTAATCAGACCAGTATGAATCCTCCTACATGCGATGCCATTTCAAATATCAAACCCAACTAGAACTTCATCGGCACTCTAGGACGCCTTTTCTTAGTAACGTTAGTAACATGTTTTCCCAGCCCTGGCTAAGAACAGAGGCCTAACGTTTGTTTACTTCTCTTTCTGTGTTGGCTAAAATTCAGTTTACTGTGAAAAAAAGCTGCCCCATCAGTGTCTATTAGTAAATCTCTTTATTAGTAAAAAGCATATCACTTCTGATCTCTGCACGATCAGGTCATGACCAGTGACGGCTATCTCTGTACCAAAACTTGTTTTTCTACTGAGTTTACTTTGCATGATCCTGCAGATTGAACCTGAGCGAATATATTTTCTTCTTAACTACATGCAGTGAGTCTGAAACATGTCAAGTGCTGAACAGGTCTTGTCAAGTGTGTTTTTATCAAAAGTGTGAATCTCTGTGTTTAGAAGCTAAGTAGTGTCTTATAGCACTACAGGAATGTCAACTTTATGAACCCATAACACAATCTTGCTTTTTTAAATTTTTATTCTTACAGCTACTGTCGGTGATGACCTGCTCTGTCCTACAGCCTAATGTTTGCATTAAAACTAGGAACAGCTTCTGAGTTTAGTTTAGTGACTTGAGATCTGACAGTTTTGTAGAGGTTTCTGTGCACAATGTAAAATTTCACGTTGTAAAAATGCATGCATTGATCCAAGCTTTGTGTGTGTGTGTCTGTGTGTGTGTGTGTGTGTGTGTGTGTTAGCACAGAATAAAGACAGAAGCTAATGTTTTGTTCACTGTAGGGTTAGGGACTGTCATGACCTGAGGGAGTGGATTAAGCGGGGCATTACACGTGGCGTGTGTGACAGTAACACTGGCGGCTTGTGTGTGTTAGCAGGTATCGGCAGGTCCACCAGTGGAAGACAGAGGAGGCTTGAGAGAGGAGATTCTGCTAGTGCCACTGGGGCTGGTAAGTATAGTCCGAGACAGTGACACACACACACACACACGCACACACACACACACACACACACACAAACAAAGAAACACAGGATATCAGCAGTTGTCATTGGGTGATAAGCTACTTTTCACTGGAATGTGTGGGTGCATCTCAGTGTGAACGCATGATTGGTTGCGTGCAGGGTCACATGTCAGAAGGTGTCATCCTGTGTATGTACAGTATGTGCGTATGGGTCTGTTAGCAAGATGGTGCTGGCTAACCAAAGTCATTTTATTTTCATGGAAAAACCAAATGGCTCCTGTTCTTGTGCTGTACACTGTGTGTGTGTGTGTGTGTGTGTCTTTGTGTGTGTGTGTGTGTCGGTGGGTGTGGATGTGTGTGTGTGTGTGTGTGTGTGTGTCGGTGGGTGTGTGTGTGTGGGTGGGTGTGTATGAGTGTGTGTGTGGGTGGGTGTGGATGTGTGTGTGTGTGTGTGTGTGTGTGTGTGTGTAGAATGACTGTGGTGATGGTTCACCACTCAGGCGTTCTCTCCCAGTGTGAAGAATAAACTGTTTCTGCAGAATCAGCATTTCTGGCTGTGGACCTTCAGCCTGCTGATTTGGATCCTGGTTTTGCAGTTGCAGCAGGAGCCCGTTAACACACGCACACACACACACTCGCAGAAACTGCCTGTTGCATAAGAAATCTGTGTATTTGTGTTTAAGGGAATCATACTGTGTTGCATGAATGAGATGACATATTGACATATTAGTTGCACGTCTAGCGTTAGCGTTACGGTGATACTGATAGATGTTTTGCACGTTCTTGGGCATGTCATCTTGGTGCATGTCTAAATGTCTGCTATCACACTGCTAAATGATATAAAATGATGCTATAGACAGTAAAACCAGAGAAAACCTCAATGTTACAATCACACGTTTGACAGGTTCTTTTCTTCCTGAACGTGCAAGTGTCAGATTACCCAAACCCGATTGTGTACGAAATACAGAGCTGGTGTCTCCCAGGCATGTGAGACCACCATGTGGAGAACCGAAGAGGAAGACATGTACTGTGTGAACAAACGGCCTCGATACCTGTCGGAGTAACTTAGGCAAATAAACATTTAAAAAGTGCAATAGCATGATTACTGGAGCAAGCGAGGAGATTATATATGGCGTCAAAATAGGACCTAATGTTTTGAGAATCAAAAAACAGAATCCATAACCAAGAAATTACGTTTTGTAATTGAGAAAACTGTCGTTAATATTGAGAGTTTAAAAAGCTGGTTTGTAAACACAATATTATGTTTTCAATGGTCTATTTTGAGTTTAATATTCTTGAAGAATCTGTTTTCGTTTTCGTTACGCCTTTTCTCGTTCGCGCTTCTCTCGGTCTCGCTCTCGCCTCCAGAAGTTTCTCAATATTAACGACAGTTTTCTCAATTACAAAACGTAATTTCTTGGTTATAGATTCTGTTTTTTGATTCTCAAAACATTAGGTCCTATATTGACGCCATAATTATATGTGTGTCTGCGCATTACCGAAGGCACACAAATGTCGCAGGGTCTTAGTACCCTGAGAGTTCATGTTCCATAGTTTCATAGAACCACAGATCCATAGAACAGTTTCACTGTAATTTTGGATGCTGTGTAGGGAAACATCAGCATGGAATGTTGCTGTAGTACATTTAAAAATGCCCAAAGTTTGATGAGAACCTGGCCAGCATCTTTCATTAGGAGCGGTCCTAGAAGACTGTTTTAATGTGGTGCCATGGATCTGCGGTCTTAAATGATCTCTAAGAAGATTAGATGGTCCTGTAGAGCCACTGGTGAAGTTCTCAGCAGTATGTAGGCGTCAGTGGAAATGGAGAGATCCAGTTTTTTTTGTGTTGTTTCTTTTTTCTTCCTGTCTTGTCTTTCAGGTGGTGAGTCTCCATTTAAGAAGAGATATCAGATAGCCTGATCCTCTTTTGAATGCTGGTTATCAGACTGTGCTTTTATTCTATAAGAACAATGAGAGTGTAGTTCACAACATCCCATGATTTCTGAAGTAATTAGAAGCTAATGGACAGGAGATGTTTTCTAGTTAGGTTCCCATCACATCCTATTTTGTTAGCTGTATATATCTTCCATTATTGCTTCAAAACTCACCATCCTTAATTGTCAGACAATAGTCTGGCATGCTCAATATGCATGTTGGTTACCCTTTCTCATCAGAGTGGCTGGTTCTTAATCTTACATTTGCATTTAGGGCATTTAGCAGACGCTCTTATCCAGAGCGACATACAAAGTACTTTGCCATATACTTACAGAATGCATCCAAGATAGTTCAGTAGATATGTGAGAATTCAAAATACCAGAATACTACAAAACTATAGGAATCAAAGCCAATAACTAGAAGTGCAAATAAACACAGGCTCAATAATCTTGCTAAGAAACAGCACAGTCCAGACATTCTACTGATATTTGAAAGTCTGGCTTGTAAGACTATCTTGGGCAAGACCTAGGAACCTAAGAATGACAATGGTTGTATACATATAGCAAGAGTGGCCCAGCAACTGTACGGTTGTGCGGAAATGAAACCGACTTTCTCCAGACTACCTCGAGGCTGCTCCCCGTCAGGTTATCTCCTTGAACGATCAGCTTTGAAGACAACACGAGAACCTAAAGTCAGCCCAGTTCCTGATGCCAGAGCTAGAGAGTATGAATATCTGATGATTCACATTTTAATAACAGATAAGAATGGTGCCTTAAGGCAAGGCAGACATCTCCCAGACTGCTGTGCTGAATGCCAGGAGAGGTGTTTCAGTGGAAAACCAGCCCCAAACTAGTCGGGTCAGTGTCCACGCAGCTTCTCTCCTGCTAGACTCCAGTGTTGTTTGAGGTCAGTGGGTATATATATATATATATTAGAAGTACATGAGAAGGATTAAAATGTAATGTGTAAATGTAAAATGTAAAATGCAGATTCCTGTCCAGCAGATGGTGCCACCGAGCCTTCAAATCAATATATTGCTTAATGCAGTAGGTGTGATATTTACTTGGCAGTTTTATGTCATGATTCGCTACTTATAGTGCTATATGAAAGTTGGTTTCTGATTAATATATGCTATGAGACTGCCTCACA